>NC_056624.2:167723150-168010650 GCF_002870075.4 Lactuca sativa | reverse complement strand
ATGTTTATTAAACTGACGCCCTCTAATTAACGGAACTTTTATACAGTGGAATATTCCGTTAACGGTAACGGGGAAATGTAACGGGACAACTTCGGTTGTCACACATGTGGGGGTAGCCCATGGCATTCTTGCTGATTGTATTGTATGGTTTCTGTGGCATGTTTATAGCTTAATTAGCTGACTGGATATGTGTGTGTGATTGTGTATGGTATGCTCTAGGAAACTCACTAAGCATCTCGCTTATATGGTGTTGATTTGTTTCAGGTACTTTTGAGCCCTAGGGCAAGGGCCCGGCGTGATGATGTGGCACACACTCTATCTCTCTTTTTAATGTATTTGGGACCCTCTGATGTTTTAAAAAGGAAAGCAAAAATGTAATGAATGTTAATTTGAAAACATATGTTTGGAAATCTGTGGTTTATGAGACTGTTTTGATTAACTCAAAAGTGAACAATTTTTTTTTGTAAAATTGGCTCGTTACAGTTAAAGTTGACTTTATAATAGAAGAATATTTATGATAAATAATCTTAACCAAAGTTATAGTATATATATATATATATATATATATATATATATATATATATATATATATATATATATATATATATATATATATATATATATATATATATATATATATATAACAAACATTATGCAAATATACAGAACACCCAAATCTGACTTCGTGAAAGGAAGTTATGATTTTTCAAATAATTTAGCATAACAATATACAACTCAGAAATCGAAATTAAAATCTATAACAACCCAAAATACGACCGAAAAATGTTTGCTTTAATATTACTAAAAATCACATCATCGAATATCATATATAACAAGAAACATGGAATGAGTACTCAAAAGTCATAGTAACGGTGTCAAAACAAAACTATATCAATTATAACAAAATGTCTGAATAAAACTCCCAGGATAAAACTGAAACTGGGGTGGGTGCGATGTCATCAACCCGAGCTCTTCACTTTGCTAGCAGAAGTACCTGAAACCAAAACTAGAACTGTAAGCAAGAAGCTTAGTAAGCTCCCCCAAACTACCACATACCATATAAACACATATTGGGCCTTGGCCACTGCATCGGACCGAAGTCCGGAAACTGCATCGGACCGGAGTCCGGAACTAACTAGGGCCTTGCCCTCTGCATCAGACCAAAGTCCGGAAACTGCATCCGACCGAAGTCCGGAAACTGTATCGGACCGAAGTCCGAAACTAACCAGGGCCTTTCCCTCTACATCGGACCGAAGTACGGAAACTGCATCGGATCGAAGTCCGGAACTCACCCGGGCCTTTCCCTCTGCATCGGACCGAAGTTCGGAAACTGACTGAGCATAGCATAGCATAATCATAACTACTACCATAAACACATACACTGCATACGACATCAGACCCAAGTCCGGAACACATAACACAAAAACAAGCTTGAATCAAAAGGACATCAAGCACACTGAAGTACAGCATCAGACCAAAGTCTGAAACTACTGCTAGCTTGACGAGCCGACATTGTGAAGGAAACTCACCTCGTAATGCTGGTTGCCAAGATGCTAAATCTGACACTGCCTGACCGCTGCTCTGGAACTCCCTGGATACAAATCCCATAAACACTAAATCAAATGTTGATAACTAATCTCAGGGTAAAATGACTATTTACCCCTGGGCAAGTCAAAGTCAACTTCCTGGTCAAACTCAACTTCCTATTGACTGGACTCGCCGAGTTGGGACGTCAACTTGCCGAGTCGCTATCATCCATTCTAGTCCTCTACCCGCTTCTACTCGTCGATTTTGGCAAAGACTCGACGAGTTCCTCCTCGATGCTAACATTGAGTCTAACTTCATCCGACTCGCCGAGTTGTATGAACAACTCATCGAGTTCTCCTTCAACATATGAACACGTCTAGTCTGTGACTCACCGATTCGTATGAACAACTCGTCGAGTCTGAAGAAACAACTCACCGAGTTGAAGAACAACTTGTCGAGTCCCAAGCATTCTATTACTATACAGTCGATTCTAATCGATTTCAGTGCTTCCAAAACATAGATCTGAGCTTCTAGGACTGGTTTTGCACGTAAAATTTCCAACTTTACGTGCACGCACAAGGGTATGAGGCTAAAATACCCAAAATCATCAAATACTAAGCACTTAGGGTTTGGAATAAGGCCAAGTTTGCATAAAGGTGGCTATAATGAGCTCCTGGAGTTCAAGAGAGGCTAGATCTGAAGTATAACTCGATCATAAGGCTTTATTACAAAGGATTTGGGGTTTTTGAGCTTAATATCAACAATTTGGTGACAAACTAGATCTATAAGATCAATAAGCAAGATGGAGACTTTAGTACCAGAAAAGATGACCACAAAGGAGTGTGTTCTGGATCTACTTCTTCTTCCTTGAACTCTTCAACCTTCTCTTTCTTCTACTTGCTCCAAAATGCACCAAAAGTTCCTTCACAAGGCAACAATCACTCACACACTCTTTAAGGAGGCTAGGGTTTGATAAGAAATGCTCTGAGGGTGATGGAGGCGAGGTTGGGGCGCATAAATGTATTTAAATAGGGTGCATGCCCTTAAAATCAGGGCTTCATCGAGACAGGGAGACTTGCCAAGTCCCAGCATATGGACTCTTCGAGTAGCCAACTCAATTTTGCGTGATCATCCTGTCTCTACTCGACGAATCGGGCTACAGACTCGTCGAGTACCCCTTAAAAATTGAAAATACTTATTTAAATTACATACCAGAAAAAGGAGCGTTACAAAATCGATTGATTGTTAGGAAAAACAATCTAAATGAGAGTTAAGGATCTCAACAATAACTATTTTTTTATATAAAGACAGTCAAGAACAGATGTCATATAAGAGAGTTATGAATTTTTAACGGACTTTAACAGTCTAAGCCTATTAAAAATATAGCTTTAAAAATAAAGTCAAAACTAGCCGAAGGAGTCTACATGAAAGTTGTAGGTCTTGTCGATAGCTACACGTCGATATAAACCCATCAAAAACATAGCTCGTATGAAGAAGATATGAACTTTCTAGGGAACATAAATTCTTCGCATGCACCCGCGTGCAATGATAAAGTACGCCATGAGCATTGTAACTCCACCCAGAATAGGACATCCGACACAACACATAAAGTGACATCTCACCCTCTTCCGACCAGATGTGCAACCTGCACGTTATTTATATGCATTGTACAGGCGAAATACCTGTATAAATAACAGTCGAATTTCAGTTCAATCCCTCACCATTCCTACATTCTCTCTCAATTTCTTTGGATTTTAGGCGAGAGTTGCCCTATGTTTTTTGTCGGTGAAGCCCTACGATGTCTGATAGCCAACGATTAGGACCACTTGAATCAGAGTTCTGTTCGCTCAATTCCCAGTTTTCATCAGTTTGCTTTGTAAGTTAAGCTACACTTATTTCATTTAATTGTAACTTTTAATTATAGTCATACTCATTTTTATGAACCTATAATTAAGATTTATCAGTAATTCTAAGTCATTATACTAATTAATCTACTTACGGGGATGATGTCTAGGCTAAATGTAGTAAGGTGTTTAAAGTGGGATCTTCAAACAGTATGATCTGTATACCGAACAGACCCTACCTCCGATATGATCCTACCTGGTTGTTCCTTACTTGATAGATCTGGATGTAGACATTAGGATTAGTTAGGAATCTAGAGTATCATTAGTCTCCAGAAATATTAAACTAATACTTAGTGACATTCGTAACTAGGTTACGTCAGAAGAAAAGTCAAGGAGTTTGGTGGAGTGCTACTGAATTCTCCAGTCACCCACCTAAGTCAGGTATTACTTGATTTGTTGTGTTTAACATAGTCGTACAATATGAGTATTACTTGATTTAACCATATATTTATCATACATAATTATAATATGATTGGGTAGTGAAGGGTTGTGCGAAATAACAAATGAGAGGTCGTGATAGGGTTGTGTGAGATAATGGTTATGATAGGTTAGTGAAAGGTGTGCGAAATAATAAATCGTGTCTGTTGTGCCTATCCCAAGTACTTTTGTACTATTGTGCCTATCCCAAATAGTTTGTATTGTTGTGCCTATCCCAAGTACTTTTATACTGTTGTTTTTATCTCGAGTACTTTTGTACTTATGTGCCTATCCCAAGTACTTTTGTACTGCTGTGCCATCCCAAGTGCTTTTGTACTATCATGTCCGCCGTGACTATCCAAAGTACTAATGTACTATCATGTAACACCTGGTTTCTGGTATGCATTTATTTATAAGCTATTCATTTTTATAGAGCTAATCAACGAGTTGGAAGCCCCATACTCATCGAGTAAAATCGAGTCTTGGACGCAGGTTTTCAGCTATCTACTCGACGAGTCGAGAGCCCTCGACTTGACGAGTAGGTCTTCCAGAGTGAAACCCTAATTTTGGGTTTTGTACCCTATTTAAGCATCTTAATCCTCACCTTTTGGCCTCATTTTCAGCCTCCAAGTCCTAAACCCTAATCCACGAAACCCTAGAGCATTTGTGAGTGTGTGAGCCATTAATGAGTGATTTTGTGTGTTCTTGAAGCTAGAAGAAGATGAAGGAGCTAGAAGGTTCAAGGAGAAGATAGTAGATCCAGGGTTTTCCTTCCATCCTCATCACTTTCTGGTAATCAAGTCTCTAACTTGACTATTCATTCATTAGATCTATTCACTTCCTTTTTATGAGGGTTTTGGCTCAAGAACCTTGGTCTTTGGGATTTGGACGTCCCAAGTGACTAGCATTTCAGATCTGGGATCTAGAAGGGGTTCCATGGCATAAAGGTGCAAACTTTATGTCCATAGAAGCCCCATGCAATCTTGACAATGTTATTATGTCCTTTTTAGCCCAAAAAGGCCATGCATGGAAGGAAAGCTAGGAACTTTACGTGCTCAACTGATGTCCAAGGCCTAGATCTAGTATAACATGCTTTGGTTTAGAGTATTATGGCTTGTGGACCAAGATCTATGCCCTAGAGAGTTAGGGTTTGAGCGAAACCCTTTAAGAAGGACTAATAGCAGGTAAAGTTGGAAACTTTACCCTTAAAAGTGTATTTCCAATGTGTATATGAAGTAAGGAGCTTGGATCTGAATAGTAAGAGCTTAATCCATTGAGATGGCTCAATCAGACAGAGGAAATCGACGAGTTGAGTTGGATTTTCCCGTTTTAGCTTAAGCTAGAACTCGATGAGTTAGTGAAGGGACTCGATAATTTGACTCGGTAGACCGCGACTAGGGATGAGATTTTGAACCGAAAACCGGACCGGAACCGGAACCGTTAGAACCGGAATATATAGAATCGCGTCCGGTTCTGGGTTTAAAAATTAGATTTATCCGGGTTCCGGGTAATCCGGGTTAGGGTCCATTGGGTCCGGGTAAACCGGGTCTAAAAATCGGAATCGGAACCACTTTTAGGGCCGGAACCGGTTTTTGTGAAACGTTTAAAAGATGCATATCTTATTCGTTTCAACTCCAATTGACATACGGTTTTTTCCAACATGTAGTTTAGAGTTGGTACATAATTTTATATTATAAATTTGTCATTTTTAGTTTTATATTCATTGAATTACAGTCCTCCAAAGTCGAGATATCAAAGCTGGAAGTTTTTAGTTTTTCAATTATTTTGTATTCGGTGAAAGTTTTAAAACATGCATATCTAATTCGTTTGAAGTCGGATTGACATGTGGTTTTTTCCAACTTCTATTTTTACAGTTTGTACATGAGTTTAGAGTATAATTTTGTCATTTTTGGTTTAAGATTCAATGATTTACAGTCCTCTGAAGTCGGGATATTAAAACTGAAAATTTTCAACTTTTCAGCTATTTGTTTTTGTACTTTGTATTATGTGAAAATATTAACACAAGCATATCTCAGTCGCTTAAAGTCGGATTGACATGCGGGTATTTCCAGAGTGTATTTTAGAGTTTGTACATGATTTTAGACTATAATTTTGTTAATTTTAGTTTTGTATTCAATGAGTTACAGTCCCCAAAGTCGGGATATCAATATGAAAATTTTCAAAGTTCAACCCACTAAGAAGTAAGTAATTACCAAAAAATTCCGGTTTTTTCGGGTTTTCTGGTTCTAAACCCACTTTATCAGGTTCTAACCTACCCACTTTGATGTTTCCGATTTTTCCGGTTCTAGACCCACTTTACCCGGAACCATACTCGGAACCGAACCAGAACCGGTTCCTATATACCGGTCCGGTTTTCGGTTCTATAAAATCCTATTAACCGGTTCTGGGTTCTCCGGGTCCGGGTCTATCCGGTCCAGGTTTGGACACACTTTCATCCCTAACTGTGATTCTGAGTAGCCTGGGAAATCGAGAAGTCGGGGGGGGGGGGGGGGGGGGGACTCGACGAGTTAGAACACAATATCAGGTTCTTGGACTTGACGAGTTGATGGGAAACTCGATGATTTGGGTCAACCAGAAGGTTGACTTTGACCAAAGCAATTACTTTGACCAGAGGTAAAATGGTCATTTTACCCTAAGGAGCATTATCCAGTTTTGACTAAGTGTTATTGTGGTATTAATAGCCGAGGAGTCGTGGGAGCAGCCGTCAAAGATTCCTCACTCAAGATTTCAGCAGTCAGCTTTGCGAGGTGAGTCCTCTTCTAGTAGGAACGGGTCTAAGGCACCAAGGCCGACCCATTTATATGTGATAGCTTATTCTGGGGTTAGCCTGTTATAGATTATATGTTTCCGAACTCCTGTCTGATGTCGGGGCAAGCCCAAGGAATTTTTGTATGCTTGATGTCTTCGTGATTCTTGTATGTGTTTGTTTATGTGTTCCGGACTTTGGTCCGATGCCAGGGCAATCCCGAGGAAGGTGTAGCTTGTTAGTTATGTGTTATGTTCTTTCGGACTCCAGTCCGATGCCGGGGAAATCCCGAGGAATATTTATATGTTTATGTGTTATATACCTGTTGCTATGTTAGACGGGGCCCGATGCCAGACTTCGGTCGGATGCCGGGGATGGGATGATGTTAGCGGGGCCGATGTCGGACTTCGGTCCAATGCCGGGCGGGGCCCGATGTAGTAGGCAAGGCCCAGTGTATGTTATTATGTGATTATGTCTATGGTATGTGGTACTTTGGGGCGACTTAGTAAGCTTTGTGCTTACAGTTTTCAGTTTTGGTTTCAGGTACTTCAGCTAGTAAAGGGAAGAGCTTCGCATGACTGCATGGCACACACCACCGTTTTAGCCTGGGACGAGTCACTCTGATATTTAATATGATTTTCATACATTGAAAATATTAAGTTATTTTGAGTTACAAAACGTATGGTTTTTATACGATGATTGGTATTCATGTTTCCTTTGTTAATGATTTTTAAACGAAATTTTTGGACCGTATTTTTGGAATGTTTCAAGTTGGTATCAGAGCCTTGGTTTGAGGGATTCAGACATATTCTCATGTGTGTCTGAACTCAAACTAAGGAAATGGTATGAAAATTTCTTAAGAAAAATTATTTTTATAAAAAGAACTTTGAAAAGCAAAAAGAATTTTGAAAAAAGAAAAGGGTGTGGTGCATGCAATCAGCCGAGCTCAAGTAAGTACTCGCAAATTACCCATAAACGTTTATGTTATCATATGTTTATGAGAACTTCATGTATATATTTATAACCTATAAAACCCACCAGTGGTATCTGAGCAATAGTTTTCTAGTTGATTATGCATAATAGGGAATAGACCCAAATTAGGGATAATAGAAACTAAACCCTAAAGGCTTGAAATTTCGACATAGCTAGGGTTTCTTGAAACCCTAGCCTCCACCCTTTAAATTTAGAAAATGGCTAGGGTTCCTTAGGGTTTACTAGTTTCCTTAATTATTGTTTTATTAGCCTTATAATAGAAACAATAAAATTGGATAACCTATGCCCTAATTTTCGAAAATTAGATAGGGTTTTGGATTAAGAGAAATTTGAATTATTTAATTAATTGTTTAATAGTAAACAATTATTTAATCCATAAATGATTTAAATTAATTTAATTAATAGTTAATTAAAGGATAAATATTAAAGCATAATTGGTTTAAAGTTAATTAAATTAAAAGTTTAAACCTTGTATTTTAAAATGTTTTAAAATACACCTTATATATATATATATATATACACACACACACACACACTAAATTTTAATTACTATATATATACGAATAAGTCAGTCGAATTGCTAGTATGCCTCATTTACGAAGCCATACTATAAGGGATGTATAAGGAAACAGCCTATAAAATCATTGTCATTTGGTGTCCACTCTCACCAACCGCTCCTTTGTATGGTAGAGGGTCGTTATCAAAACGGGTTCGATAGGACATAGCCTCATTAAAAGTATAATGGGATAAAGTACTAGAACTTTCGTAAAAATGTCACTCTGATTACTTTAGGAAAAATGTGAAAAGTATGCTAATCCATGAAAACGCACATCATGCTTTATATATGGTTAGTGGAGCGTGTATGGTTAACCACCACACTAATAGAGACTATAACGAGATATGATGGGCATCTTAAAAATTATCATTGTTGATGGAGCTTGTGTGGTTAACCAACACATCAGTTTGAGATGATAAAAGTCCTCGAGGTTGCCAAGCAGGTTTGCATGGTTATTCATATCTTATTTGTGATCGTCAGCATCCTAGTCACAAAAGTGAGAGCATAATGCAAGATTAAATATGCCATTGATAAGATTTAATGAATCACAAAAGATCTAGTAGTTTTATAATATTGAAATCGGTAAAAGCCTTACCTACCCAAAATAAATCCGAATTTGATTACAACATCCCTTTTTAAAGTTCGAATCGAAAATATGAATCCTAGCCTTAACCTAAATTTATGGGTTAATAATTAGGGATTAAAATCAGCTAAATTGAATTCTATATTGTACCACTTTTAGATGTCTTATGAATATAGAAATGGTCTTCCTCATTCTTATGGAAATGGTTTTCCTCAATCATCTAGAGATGGTCTTCCAATTTCAAGTTCAGGTGATTTGGTTTTGTTCACCTTGGCCAGTTATGATATGTTGGTGGACTGATTTGGTTTGGTTCACCTTGGCCAGTTATGATACCATGGTGGAGTGATTTGTTCTTTCCATATCGGCCTTGGAAATGGAAAACTATTAAATAAATTGAAATAATAATATATGATATGCTATCTATGAAATGATTTTCATGTAAAAGTTTTGGGTCACAAACCCATGTGTCTCATAAAACATTATTGTCTTACATATCCCTTTTTAATGTCATGTATCCGAGGTTGTACTTAAGGAGAAAAAGTGATTTATGGAAGTTAGAAGTTAAGAGTTAGAGAATGGAGTGGAGCTTGCAAAGTTCTTTATTAATGGTATTGATGTAATTCTTATTTACTTGCTATGATTTGTATGATGCTTAATGGTAACACCCAATGTCTTAATTATAAATGCTTTTGTGGGATTGGTTTTTATTAAATGTGGTTAATACCCAAGTGTTTTTATAACCATAACATTGAAAAGGTCTGAAAATTTTAGGGTGTTACATACATACTACCACTTTATGAATAAAGAGGGATACATAGGGGATACCATAAGTTATGTGTGTGTGTGTGTATATATATATATATATATACATATATATATATATATATATATATATATATATATATATATATATATATATATATATATATTAACCGTGATCTAATATAGTGTAACCAAGAAGGTATCTCCTAAAAACTCCATGAGAGGGAGTATAGTGGCTTGAGTAGGTTGTGGATATAGAAGCCATATTGGTGGATATGCACTATAAAAGAGTAGGACAACCTTAGGTAGTTGGAAATTATAACAAGGATGTGAAATCCATAATTAATAAGAAACAACATCCAAATTTCAAGAAATAAATGATGAGGAGGTAATTAAAGATCTACGAGATATCATGTGTATGGTTGTTTAGTAGTGTAAATAGTAAGTACACTTGGAGATGTAACTTTAAAGTCTAGGATGGAGGGAAAATCTTGGAAAGGGTTCTATAATGGATGTACTATAATCATACATATTTAAAATAAGAATTGATATGGAAAAAAGCATATAACATGAAAAGATTTTCATACAGGTTGTATCATTAATCATATGGTTTGTCTAAGAGAGAAAAAATCATGTAGCAATGCTAATTTTGTCTGATGACGGATTTTAGTTTCTATTGCACAATCCTATTTTGGAATAGGGAAGGTCACACCAAAGCCAATATAGTGTATCAAAGTACACTTATATAACATACCACATCTCTTAGGCTAATGGCGTTCTGCTACCAAAGTTTATTAAGGAAGTATTCTTTTTGGAAATATAAGGTATATAAATTTGAGTTTAAGAAGGAAACACACCTTAAAACCATCAAAGTATGCATTGAGAAATAAAGACGAGATAACATGATAGTTTTTTTAGTTGCGTATATTAAATTATTTATCCAAGACTGTTGCAATGATTAGCTGCCAAGAATGGTAATAATGTCACTATTCATGTTATGAGCCTTTGTGGTTATGGAATTTGTGTAGGCATGTTTAGGAAATATCATGATATTTGTGTAGGAAATGTTATTAAATAATTATAGTGTTATCATGTCTTTTAAGTATGTTTAAGAAATTTTATGGAATTAGTGTATGAAATGCTATGGAATTTGTTATGTATGTTGCTATTTAAAGTAGTATGCCTATATTATTAGTATATTTTTATTATTTAAAGCATGTTGCTATTTAGTGTAAATTGTTGATATGGAATTTGTGTAAATATGCCTGGGAAATATAATGAAATCTGTTTAGGAAAATGTTATGAAATTTGTATATGTATATTGCTATTTAAAATATGTTGAATATATTCTAATATTGTTATTACTATAAGAATTATAAGTATGTTGGAATTAAAAAAATTATTATTGTTTTTATTTATTTATATTTAAATAATCTGGTTATCCATTTTACAGAAGTTATGTATTTGTTTAATGTAGGAGAGTATCATTGTCGAGTATGATAAAAAAAAGACAGAAAAAACTATCTCCGGGTCCATATTTAGTGGATGAAGTTGAAGTCCTCAAGCGTGTGCTAGGTGAGCAGCATGATCATACCCAGGAGAGTCAGCCAAAACATACAAGCATTTAGGTCATAACTCATACACAACTTCTGTAACACCTGGTTCTTGGTATGTATTTAACTTAATTATTTATTCATTTTGGAAGGGATACTGAACGAGTTGGTGGCCCTAACTCTTCGAGTAGAAGACAATATATGCTCGGGTTTTTAAGTGAGCTACTCAACGAGTCGGGGTCTTGACTCGAAGAGTAGGACAACCTGGAAGAAACCCTAATCTTTAGGGTTTGCACCCTATTTAAGCATCATATCTGGCCTCCACCCCAACCTCTATCACCTCCAAACCCTAATATACCTTAAGTGATCTTGAGTTATTTCTTGCCATTTTAGTGATTTAAAGCTAGAAGAAGGAAGTAAGGACTTGGAGTTGCAGAAGGAAGGTTGAAGATCCAGAGCTTGGGACTCATTTTTGACTTGATAGAGGTATAAAGCTTATACCTTGGCTCTTATTCTCTTAGATCTTCATTTGAGCTTGTATATTGTCACTTTTGGGCCATTCCCAAGGCCATTTCGAGATTTGAACTCTTGGGGATGGAAGGACTTCAGATCAAGGCACTCTTGAGCTTAAGGAGCTCAAAGTTACCACATTTATTCAGCCATGGCCCTATTCCATGACTTAGACCTCAATTTTAGCTTGTGGTGAGTGTTTTAGCTTCATAACTCCATGCATGCACGTAAAGTTAGCAACTTCACGTGTAATGCTAGTCTAAGGAGTCTAGATCTATGATTTGGAAGCATTGGAACAAATTAGAAGAGAATGTATGGATTTGGTATATGAGGGACTTGACGAGTTGTTCTTGTGACTCGACGAGTCGGGTCGTGGACCCCTAAGCCCTTTTCTGGTTTGAGGGAAACTGTTGAGTCTAGGAGGTGAACCGATGAGTTGGGAAAGATTAGGACTCGAATAATGAAGAAATTAACGAGTCCAAGGAGGGACTCAACGAGTTAATACGTTTTGTCCTGATGTTATGACAGGAAGAACTCGACGAGTCTAGGAAGGGACTCGGCGTGATGACACGGTCGACCAGGAGATTGAGTAACATGGAACTCGACGAGTTGGGGTTCACTGGGAGTTGACCTTGACTTTGACTTCGACCAGGATGTTGACTTTGACCAATGGTAAAATGGTCATTTTACCTTGAGAAGGATTATCAGACTTCTGACTAAGTATTATTGTGATATTGATAGCTAGGGAGTCGTTGGAGCAACTATCAGATATTCCTCACCGCGAGTTTTTGCAGACAACTTTGCGAGGTGAGTTTCCTTCAGTAGGAACGCGTCTACGACACCAAGGCCGACCCGCAGTACGATTAAGTTAGTAACTGAGTGTGGGCGAGGCCCATATCTCATAGCGTAGTTTGATTATGGATATATGCCTGGTTGATAGAATTAGCTATACTTGTTGTCTTTGGGATACGTGTATGTATGTCTAGTAGCTGAGTGTGGGCGGAGCCCGTATCTCATAGCAGCTGAGTGTAGCTGAGTGTGGGTGGGGCCCGTATCTCATAGTAGTAGGGTGTGGGCAGGGCCCGTATCTCGTAGTAGTTGAGTGTGGGCGGGGCCCATATCTCAAAGTCAGTGGAGTGTGGGCGGGGCCCATATCTCCCAGTTAGAAGAGTGTGGGCAGGGACCGTATCTCTTAGTTGCATGTTATGTGTATGGTATGTGGTAGTTTTAAGAGACTTACTAAGCTTCGTGCTTACATTTTTCAGTTTTGGTTTTAGGTACTTCCATTAGCAAAGCGAAGTGCTCGGGATGATCGCATGGCACACACCATAGTTTTAGCCTGGGATTTTTAAACTCTGATATTTTTCTCATATGATCGTGATACAGTATTTGACATGATGTTCTTGAGAGATATGATTTGTAACTTATTATGATATCGATGGATTATGGTTTTTACTAAATGATTTTTAAAAAGAAATTTTTGGTCTGTATTTTTGGGACATTTCAAGTTGGTATCAGAGCTTTGGCTTAAGGGATTCGGGCACACTCTCGGGTGTGTCCGAACTCAAACTAAGGACATGGTATGAAAATTTTCAAAAGAAAATCATTTTTACAAAAGAATTTTTAAAAGAGAAAAGGGTTTTGAAAAGAGAAAAAGGTTGTGGTGCATGCAATCAACCGAGCTCAAGTAAGTACTCCCAAATTACCCAACAAGTTATTTTATGATATGTTTATGAGAATTGCATGCTGGATAAGGACTAAGGATTTAGGAAGGATGCATTATATACCTATTATATGTGTAGCATCTTTATGAGAAATGCATGCTAGTTTAGGACTAAGGATCTATGAAGGATGCCTTATGTTCCTGTTATATGTATCTCATTTTATGAACCACATGCTATTAAAGATTTGTCAGTGATGTTCTGAATGTGGTATGTTTGATTGTGTTTACTTGATGATCGAATGCTGCTTGCTTTGTGCTTTTAGGAGTTCTAGATATCTTTTACTAACTAGTAAACAAATATGTTAAGTTACATATCGCGAGGAGTAAATAATTTAAGAAGGTTAGGTTTAACCATATTTCGCAGCTCTCATTTGATTCTAACCGTTGTAGGGTAGAACCTCTCATTCGAAGAATTATCTACTCTTAGTGATATGTAATGGTATTTGCGAGCTAGTTAAGGGGAGATAACATGGACTTCTTATGAAGCTGATAGCGGAGACTGGGTTGGTGATTACCCTAGGGCAAGACTAGGATGATTTTAGCATGATATCAGTAGTAGTGGTAGAAGGGACTTGGTGGAGTCGAGGCAGTTCTTGAGGAAAGTACGAATAGATGTGAAAGGTAGTATAGGCCCGTACTACTGAAAGTAGAGGATCCGTACTCGAATCAAGAAAGGCTGAGATGAATCTAGGAAACTTGTAGTGTGTTTGATCCCTGAGTATATTGATGTTTATTATGTTGTATTTCCAGTATGGTGGCGCTTCGCACTAGGCCGATTGGTACTTCAAGTATTGGTAAGGGATCAGGCCCGGGTTTTGGAACCGAGAAAATGGATGAGCAGATGAGGGAGTTTATTTTGTCTGAGATCACGTGTAGAATTTTAGAACAGACTCCTGTGATCTTCGATTCGGTCAAGGAGGGTATTTTGGAGCTTCTGGATGAGAAGCTGAATGTTTTCCGTACTGAGGTGGCGACCATGATGGGGTCACGTACAATGACTTTCAGGGAGTTCAGGGCTTGTGGAGCTCCCGATTACCATGGGGATTGGGACCCCATTGCTAGCACCAGATGGTTGGTGGATGTCGCCAACGCGTTCCGCACCAGCAGATGTCCCAAGGGGGACAAGGTTAGACTTGCATCATGTCTTCTAAAGGACAGGGAACATGACTAGTGGGAGGAGGTCAGACATGCCATGGGTGATGATGCAGCTCTTGATGCCATGACATGGAGTGACCTTACGACCCGGTTCAGGGCCAAGTTTGCACTAGTGATAGAGGTGCAACAACTTTCCAGAGAGTTACAGGATCTTGAGTAGACAACAGAGACAGTGGCGGAGATCACCACCAAATTTAGGGAGAGGGCCCTTCTCGTTCCACAGTATGTGGCGGACGAGGAGATGAAAAAGGACCGGTATCATGAGATGTTGCAGAGTGATATCCGCCAGTTTCAGTGCAATCAGAGGGGCCACAAGAGGTCCTAGTGTCCGAGTTTGGCAGCAGCAGGGAAGGTGGCGACACCCGCCCCTGCTACATTGAGGATTACAAACGGCTGACAGGGACGAACCGAGGCGCCAGTGGCGAAGAGTAGAGCGTTCTAGTTTATAGCAGAGGAGGCACGAGAAGCTCCTGATGTCGTTATGGGGATGTATCTTTCCATCTCTTTATTTATCTTGATTATTACTTATGTTTATGTGTTTGTTATAGGATCGTTCGTAGTGAACGATATATCAGCTTTGGTGTTGTTTGATCCGGGGGAGCTAGATTGTCCAATGGATGTAGAAATAGCGGATGACAGGACCGTTAGGGCTACGAGGGTTCATAGAGGTTGTACATTATAGTTATTTGATGAGCAGTTTTCAGTGGATCTGGTTCCTATTCCCCTGTGAGGGAACAAGGTTATAATGGGTATGGATTGGTTGAGCCCCAATGGGGCAGTGATCGACTGTGAGCAACAGCTAGTGAGAGTTCGAACTCCTAGTAGGGGAGGGTTAGTGATTCAGGGAGAGAGACCGCAACATGGGTTGACTCTATGTTCAGCAACGAAAGCTATGCACTATCTTTAGCAGGGGTGTGCAGGTCACATCGCCTATGTTATGGATACCCGGGATAAGGGTAAGGCGATAATGGATGATGTATCGGTAGTGCGAGAGTACCCGGATGTATTTCCAAATGATATTCCTGAGATACCTCTAGAGAGGTAGGTCGAGTTCAGGATTGACCTAGTCCCTGGTGCGGTTCCGATAGCCAATGCACCATATCAGTTGGCTCCTGCCGAGATGCAAGAGTTGTTTACACAACTGCAGGAGTTGTTTTCTAGACAAGGGATTTATCAGACCGTGCAGTTCGCCATAGGGAGCCCCGATCCTGTTTGTGAAGAAGAAGGACGGGTCTCATCGCATGTGTATAGACTACTGGGAGCTAAACACGGTAATGGTGAAGAACTATTATCCACTTCCGAGGATAGATGATTTGTTCGACCAGCTTCACGGAGCATCTTGGTTCTCCAAGACTGATCTATGGTCAGGTTATCACCAGATACGATTCAGGGACGAGGATATCCAGAAGACAACTTTTAGGACTCGATATGGGCACTATGAGTTCTTGGTGATGCCGTTTGGGCTCACCAATGCTCCAGCCGCTTTCATGGACCTCATGTACAGGGTGTGCAGACCGATGCTAGACGGGTATGTGATAGTTTTCATTGATGATATCTTGGTCTATTCCAAGACTCAAGAGTAGCATGAGGAGCACTTGAGGGAGATGCTGGAGACATTGAGGAGGGAGAGACTTTTCGCAAAGTTCTGTAAGTGTGAGTTCTGGTTGTGCGAGGTGTAGTTTCTAGGGAATTTCATCAACCAGAAGGGTATTCTGATAGATCCGGCCAAGATAGAGGTCGTGATGTAGTGGGAGGTTCCGAGGTCTCCAACTGAGATTCAGAGTTTTCTTGGTCTAGCATGTTATTATAGGAGATTCATCAAGGATTTCTCCAAGATTGTTGTTACTTTGACCCGACTGACAAAGAAGTCGGTGACATTTCGCTGGGGGCCTGATGTCACACCCCAAAACCGAGAACGGCGGAAACGTTCTGGGGCGGAGGACATCATGTAAATTATCACAACACAGTATAACAGTAAACAAGCAAATAACATCATCCATTGCATTAAATATATAATTTTAATACAAGTGTGTTCTGTACAGTTATAGACACCAAAAATGTAAATCAAAATAATAAGATGAGTCTTGAATGCGCTCCATCTTCTCAAAAGCTGGCCTCGGTACCTGTCTACTGATGACCTGAGAATACAAGTTATTTTGAAAGAGTTTATCAGCATTAAAGCTGGTGAGTTCATAAGTATTTTAGTGTCGGTGTTTGTATCAAAACGTTTGAACGTGGTTCGAAGTACGAGTTTGTAAACATTGGTGATAAAAGTATGTGAATGTTTGTAAGTGTTTGTAAAAGTTTGAATCTCCTAGAAAATCCTATATTTCCTATTAAAAGTAGTCTTCTACCAAGGCGTAACTGCTTTGTATGTTCGTTTTTTGTAAAAGTGTGTAATTTTCCCGAGTGTAACTATCATTAACAAAATATAGTTTGTACATTAATGTTTAAGTGAAATGATCACTAAATATATGTAAAGGGTAAATTAATGTAGTACTGTAGTGTTGTATTATAGGAACTACTGCTGTACTAACTACCTTAAACCAGATTTATATCAAGGTATTATGTGATTAATTGTACCATACTATCGACTATGAAACACGAAAATGTAAGTCGTAAAAAGGTATGACGTTTGGCACCCGCAGACCTGCAGGTCCGGCTGTAGCTAGCAGCAAGGTGTAGGATAGTCAATCCAGTATAGATCTATACGCAAACTCACGCTCTCCCTCCAAGAGACTCTGGCTACAACTCGGGCCATGACATTGAAGGCATGCTTCGATACTGTGGATCACAATTATGTTAATGTATTCATGTATATGTAATGTATTATTACTCGTTCTAGTATCGTTGTATATGTTCTCTTTCTAGTATAGTTGTATATTTTCTCTTTCTAGTATAGTTGTATATGTTCTCATAGTAATGTAATGTATATGTTCTCATAGTAATATAATGTATATGTTCTCATAGTAATAAGTATTGACTCATGAATGAACTGATTCATTGAATATCTCATTGTTCTAGCAATAGTATAAGCATTATCCTGTGCTACCCTTATGGTAACTTACTAATGATGTGACTGGTACGTATGAATATGGAAGAACTTTTATGACTATATATGTACACATGATATATAACTAATATTTAAACGAACTTCGGACGGATACCCGATACCCCACCAGACCACATCTCAACGGCGAAAAGGAAATAGGACGGGCAGGCCTTCCTAAGCCTTTTAAACATTGCTTATATAACTATACATACATAGACATGCAATTGATAAAAGTATAATAGAGCTTAAGTAAATGTATTTGGTAAGTATAAGAAGTTGTAAAACACTTTGAAGCAAAACAGTTTCATAAACAGTTTGAACAATAAGAAAATCATTGGTTTTGTAGTTATTAATCACATGTGATTGATGTAATAAATATAAGTATTCAACTTGTACTCCCCCTCCCCCCATAAAAGCATTTAAAACATTTAAAACTATTTGAAAGGTTAGTTAAAGGCGTATGGACTCACTTGTAGTGAGTGGATTGGATTGAAGTGTCGGATACAGTGCTAGGTGACAAATGGAGACTTGTACACACGCACGAGCCTAGTTATCATATAATGAACATATATATAAATAATTAGCCAATTTGTAACTAATAAATTAAGTTGGGACACTCTAGAACATGAAAACACTTTGTTTCAAGTGTTAAAGATCACAAGGGTTGCATCCAAGTGTTTGTAGGGCAAAGCTAGAGTGTTTGGAGTTCAAGGGTAAACTCCTTTGGAGTTTACGGTTTTAATGACCATTACCCAAGGAGTTTACAGCAGTAAACTCAAGGGTTTATGGTCGTAAACTATACACCGTATGACCATATGTTGTTTTGAGGTTTTACATGTCCTTTGAAGCATTTCTACTTGGTGGTTAGGCCTTTGGAAGGGACTAGGGCAACAAAACACTTCTTTGAGTAGTTTACGGCGTCATGGTCATTTACCTTTAGGTTTACTACCATAAAACCATATGGAAAATGGTATTGCCATGTTTTCAAGTCCTTAACTCATCAAGGTAACTGTCTAGGTTAGTTTTTAGGCCTAAGGAAGGAATATGGCCCAAATAAACACACTTTAGGCTGTTTATGGTTTTGGGAGATCCCCAAACTGTAAACACATAAAAATGGTGGACTTTGGTGTTTTTCAAGGCTTCGACACATCAAGGGAAGGTTGAAACATATCAAGGAAAGGCTTAAACATCAAACTAGGGCTAGATAAAGGACTTAGGCACACTTTGGTGCCTATCTTGGTGTTTACGGCCCAAGAACATTCTTGGACCGTGAACACCTTAATCCTTGTGTTCTTGGTACATTTTCTTGATGCTAACATGTAAAACAAGCTTAATAAGACTCAAGGATGGAAGTACTTACTATAAGGAAGCTTGAAATGAGCTAAAAGTCCAAGAACACTTAGTGTGTGTTCTTGGTGTTTTTGGAAATCTAATCAAAACACAAAAATGGATGGATGAAAGGATGCACAATCACTAGATTAAGTGTTATACCAACTTGAAATGGCTAGAACACTTACAAGTTTGAAGATCTTGAATTAAATCTTGGATGATACTTGAGAGGGTTTTTGAGTTTACTCTTTTAGGGTGAAAATGAAAAGTACTAATTTGAGGAGTAAACTCATGCTTATGCATGAGTTCACGGTTTTTGGATGATTTTTCGACCCAAACATAAAAGTTTGGCCGTGAACTTCTAAGACACGAGGTGTTTGCAGTTTTGAAATTTCAAAACCCGAGACGACACTTTCTTTCACCCGTCCGTTTAAAGAATAATATTAAGATAATCAAACGAACTTTAAATTTGCTAAAAATAAGAAATAATGACATTAACTTATAATAAGAAGTGATTGAACTTTAGGGTTTAACCGAATGGAAAATTTGGGTTGTCACACCTGAGCAGCAGGCGGCCTTTGAGACTCTCAGATATCGGTTATGCGAGGCACTGATTTTGACTCTGCCCGAGGGAGTAGATGACTTCGTGGTGTATTGTGACCAGTGTTGTAAAACTCGCCGAGTTGGCCGAGTACTCGTCCGAGTACTCGCTACTCGGCCCCTGACCGAGGTGAGTTACAAAATCTGAGTACTCCCCGATCAGCCCCTTATTGAAGCGAACAATGTTGTAAAACTCGGGCAACTCGGTTTTTATTAAGTATAATATACTTAATGATTTATTATTTAACACACACATATGTGACTATTACTGCATATATATCTTAAATTATCAATAATTATTCACGAAGTGGGACCATTGTGTGTTTTTTTTTTAGTTTTTGTGTGTTCACATGTAACTAATTTTGTTATATATTTCATTCAACTCATGGTTTTAACTTATGATTTTGACATATATAGTTTCCCTAAAAATATTTTTATATGAATGACGGAATCCGAGTACTCCCCCAGTACTCCTGAGTACTCGCTACTCGGTAGTCGGCCGAGTAGGTACCGAGTAGCGAGTTCTACAACCATGATTGTGACGCGTCGATTACGGGCATGGGTGCAGTTCTGATACAGTGGGGTTATGTGATAGCCTACGCATTGAGGCAGCTGAAGCGTCATGAGGTTAACTATCCGATGCATGATTTAGAGCTGGGGGTTGTGGTGTTCGCCCTCAAGATTTCACGGCATTACCTCTATGCGGTAAGTTGTACCATTTACAGAAACTACAAGAGTTTGAGGTACCTCATGGATCAGCCGAATCTGAACATGAGGTAGCGTCGGTGGTTAGATGTGGTAAAGGATTATGACTAGGATATCATTCACCACCTAGGAAAGGCCAATGTAGTGGCTGATGCCCTGAGCTGCAAGGCGATAGCAGCCCCGATTTGAGACATTTGTCTGAGGATAACAATTCCATTGTTGGAGCAGATTAGAGAGGCGCAGGTTGAGGGCCTGAAGGAATAGCGCCAAAAGTGTGAGGGGATTGTAGGTCGAGCGGCCTCATTTGATTATGATAGCCGAGGGTGACCCTGCATGGGAGAGTGTGGGTTTCGTACTGGGGCGGAGTACCGTAGGTTCTGATGGATGAGGCCCAAAAGTCTAGGTTCCCTGTCCATCGTGGGGAGACGAAGATGTATCGGGATCTTCGCCTTGATTATTGGTGGCCCCACATGAAATGGGACGTAGCGTGGTATGTGGAGAGGTGCTTGACCTACAGGAAGGTCAAGGCTGAGCACCAGAGACCACACGGAAAGATGCAGCCGCTAGATATTCCCGAGTGGAAATGGGAAAATATCACCATGGATTTCATTACCAAGCTTCCTAGGATAGGACGTAGAGTAGATTCGATATGGGTCATCGTGGATTAGTTGACCAAGAACTCATTTTATCCCGATCTAGGAGAGAATATAGGCTGAGAAGTTGGCCGAGATATACATACATTAGATAGTGGCATGGCATGTGGTGACTGTCTAAGTGGTGTCAAACTGAGATGTTTGTTTCACTTCCAAATTCTAGAAGCGGTTTCACGAGGGGATGTGTAGTCGTCTCCACTTCAACACCCCTTTCTACCCTCAAACAGACGGACCGAGCAAGAGGACGATACAAACTCTCGAGGACATGCTACGCGCATGTGTTTTGGATTTCGGTGGCAACTGGGATACGTATCTTCCGTTAGAGGAATTTTCGTATAACAACAGTTACCATGCCATCATAGACCGACCTACCTTCGAGATGCTCTATGGGAGGAAGTGTAGGACCCCAATTTGTTGGGGTGAGGTCGATCAGAGAGTCATGGGGAGTACTGAAGTAGTACTCAAGACTACAGAGCGGATCCAGCAGGTCCAAAGCAGGCTCCAGACTGCTTAGAGTCGGCAGAAGAGCTACGCCGACAAGAGGCGTTCAAGTTTAGAGTTTCAGGTGGGCGACATGGTTCTCCTGAAGGTGTCACCCTGGAAGGGTGTCATTCGGTTTTGGAAACAGGGAAAGTTGGGCCCCAGGTACATCGTTCTATTTAGGGTTTTGGCCCGGGTGGGTCGGGTTGCTTACCGGTTAGACCTTCCAGCAGAGCTCAACTAGATCCACAACACCTTCCATGTTTCTAAGTTGCGGAAGTGCTTAGTGGATGATTCAACAGTGCTACCCTTTGAGGATATTCAGGTGATGGGATGTCAAGTCCACCAAGCAAATTACACCCTTTGTTTGCAAATAAAACATAATATAATGGTAAAAAGGGGTATCGATCCTCGGGGAAATGGTTGTATTCAATCACCAATGCAATCTAATAGAACTAGTGTAAATAAACTAACTAACTACAATTTAACTAAAGGGGGGGGGGGGTGTTGTGATTACTTGAATAACTAAAAAGCTTGCAATTAAGCAAGATGGTGAAATGCTTAAATATTGGAGACAATTGATTAACCAAGACAATTCAACACAATGCACATTTGTGTGTTTATCATTAGGATTCAACATGAAACTTATAATTCATCCCAAATTGGATATAGCAATCATGAAGCATGATATGCCAAGATTCCTCATAGGTATTATGGAGGTTGGTGAAGCCTACAACACACCTTCTTAATCAAAAATCAAGGATCCAATTGAAGCAATTGAACCCAAGAAGTTGATTAGCCTTAAGAATGAAGGAATCCCTAATTCCTAGAGGATGTCAATGCTTACACATCCATAAAGGAGCTATGATTCATAAGCTAGAGATGATTTCTAACATCATAAAGCTCTTGTTCTAAGTAAATTTAATGATTCAACGCTAAACCAAAGAAATAAACCAACAATTGCTCATTCAATTACCAAGCTCATGATCAAAGTATTAAACAAGCATATAAGAAATATGAACTAGAATTATAAAAATAAATAAATGATAAATAAGCATGAATCCTTCAAAAAACCACAAACATTCAAAGGTTTTAGCCAAAGTTAACCAAAATAGAGAAATTAGCCACTCATGGTAACAAAATAACAATCACAAAAGTGTTTTTGCATAAAGAAACTACCAATTAATTAGAAAGATGAGAAGAATAAGTATCCAAGCTCCAAAATTGCCTCCAATGGTGGAAAATTGAAGTTGTTCCTGAAAGATGCAACCCCCAATGTAAATGGTGCACAAAATGACCAAAATTCCCAAAAGTGTGTAGTTGCGTGGGTCCCCACGCGCCTGAGATTCCACCCTCGCAATTGTTGCAGGAATGCTATTGGTCTATTCTTCTCCACTAACCATTACACTACCCAAGATTCTCTTGGTCCCCTCCACGACTCACATGATTTGAAATTGCCCAATCACCTACAAGCTCTAAATATGGATAGTCCAAGCCCAAAATAAAAATCCATGACCCATCTTCAAAAGCCCAATTCATCCAAATCTTCAACTTTTTAAGACCAAATCTACTTTGATGGATTCGTAAAGTCCAATAATGCATCGAAAAGCCCACTAAGCCCAACTCTAGTCAAGTTGTAACCACAATGAGCTCCAAAACCCTACAAAATATCTCATGCAAAATAGAAACTACCCAACACGATCCATGATAAATAAAATAAAGAATATACAATGCAATACTAATAAAAAGAGCTAAAAAAATACTAAAATAAACTAATAAAATAAGGAAATAAAATAAGCTATCATCAGGTTGATGACTGCCAGAACTATATTGAGTGACCTGTAGCTATCCTTGACAGGAAGTCGAAGGATTTGAGGAACAAGAGGGTGGAATTGGTAAAGGTGCAGTGGCAGCACCGCAAGGGGCTTGTAGTGGACTTGGGAGCCCAAGGAGGAGAAGAGGGAGCACTACCCAGAGTTGTTTTCAGATGCACCAGACTTCGAGGACGAAGTCTAAGACAAGTGGGGGAGAATTGCAACACCTGGTCCTGGTATGTATTTAAATTAATTATTTATTCATTTTGGAAGGGCAACTCGACGAGTTGGTGGCCCTAACTTGTCAAGTAAAAGGCAGTATATGCGCTGGTTTTTAAGTAAGCTACTCGACGAGTCGGGGTCTTGACTCGACGAGTAGAACTACCTGGATGAAACCCTAATCTTTAGGGCCTGCACCCTATTTAAGCATCATATATGGCCTCCACCCCAGGCACTATCACCTCTAAACCCTAATCTCGAAACCCTAATCTACCTTGAGTGATCTTGAGCTATTTCTTGCCACTTTTGTGATTTAAAGCTAGAAGAAGGAAGCAAGGACTTGAAGTTGCAGAAGGAAGGCTAAAGATCTAGAGCTTAGGACTCTTTTTTGACTTGATAGAGGTATAAAGCTTATACCTTGGTTCTATTGTCTTAGATCATCATTTAAGCTTGTATATTGTCACTTTTGGGCCACTCCCAAGGTCATTCCGAGATTTGAACTCTTGGGGATGCAAGACTTCAGATCTAGGCACTCTTGAGCTTCAGGAGCTCAAAGTTACCACCTTTATTCAACCATGGCCCTATTCCATGACTTAGACCTCCATTTTAGCTTGTGGTGGGTGTTTTAGCTTCATAACACCATGCATGCACGTAAAGTTAGCAACTTTACGTGTAATGCTAGTCTAAGGAGTCTAGATCTATGATTTGGAAGCATTGGAACAAATTAATATCGAATGTATTGATTTGGTATATGTGGGACTCGACGAGCTGTTCATGTGACTCGGCGAGTCGGGTCGTGGACCCCTAAGCCCTTTTTTGGTTTGAGTGAAACTGTTGAGTCTAGGAGATAACGCAGTGAGTTGGGAAAGATTAGGACTCAGAAACTGAAGAACTCGACGAGTCCATGGAGGGACTCGACGAGTTAATACGTTTTTCCCCGATGTTATGACAAGAAGAACTCGATGAGTCTAGGAAGGGACTCGATGAGTTGACACGGTCGACTACGAGACTGAGTAGCATGGAACTCGACGAGTTAAGAGATTATTCAATGTGTTGGGTTGACTGGGAGTTGACATTGACTTTGACTTTGACCAAGATGTTGACTTTGACCAAGGGTAAAATGGTCATTTTACCCCGAGAAGGATTATCGGACTTCTGACTAAGTATTATTGTGATATTGATAGTCGGGGAGTCGTTGGAGCAACTATCAGATATTCCTCACCGTGAGTTTTTGCAGACAACTTTGCGAGGTAAGTTTCCGTCAGTAGGAACGGGTCTATGGCACCAACGTCGGCCCGTAGTATAATTATGTTTGTAACTGAGTGTGGGCGGTGCCCCTATCTCATAGGTTAGTTTGATTACGAATATATGCCTGGTTGATAGAATTAGCTATACTTGTTGTCTGTGTGATACTTGTATGTATGTCTAGTAATTGAGTGTGGGTGGGGCCCGTATCTCATAGCACTTGAATGTGGGTGGGGACCGTATCTCATTGCAACTAAGTGTGGGCGGGGCCTGTATCACGTAGTAGCTGAGTGTGGGTGGGGCCCGTATCTCAAAGTCAGCGGAGTGTGGGCGGGGCCCATATCTCCCAGTTAGCGGAGTGTGGGCGGGGCCTGTATCTCCATGAGTGTGGACGGGGCCTATATCTCATAGTTGCATGTTATGTGTATGGTATGTGGTAGTTTGGGGAGACTCAATAAGCTTCATGCTTACGGTTTTCAGTTTTGGTTTCAGGTACTTCCACTAGCAAAGGGAAGGGCTCGTATTGATCGCATGGCACACACCACAGTTTTAGCCTGGGATTGTTTAGACTCTGATATTTTTCTCATATAGTCGTGATATAGTATTTGACATGATGTTCTTGAGAGATATGATTTGTAATTTATTATGATATCGATAGATTATGCTTTTTACTAAATGATTTTAAAAAGAAATTTTTGGTATGTATTTTTGGGACGGTTCAACTTCCCAACCACAAATAGATGTAGTATACAAGAAGCGGTAAAAGCCAAGTTGCGAAAATTGAATGCATAACGACAATATGAACTGGAGGATTTTATTCTGGTCATCGCAGAGCCAAGTTCCTAACTATGATCACTGCAACAATTCCACTTTGATCCATCTCAATAAGAATTCTAAGCATTGCATTTTGTTAGAATTTTGTGACATTTCCTATTTTCCAAAACCAGAAAAAACTTTTTCTTTACGATTTCAAAACCATGTTACCGTTGTTTGCAGATAATCCCATTAAATTTAAAACAATTTGTAGAAACTGTCTCATATTATTAAAATATCTTGAGTGCAAAGATTTTTACAAAAAAAACTCTAAAGATGTTATAATCAATGAAATCATGATCAATTGCCTTTATTTTATTTAAGGGGGTCTTGAATCTCATTTCATCAAAAGTAGGCAGGCTTTGAACAACCAGACAAGAATCAGTTCCACTTTCAAGGGCTTTCGTACATCTTTCGCCCATCTATCTCCAGATGCAAAGATTGATCTTGAATGGTGTAGTTATTATCCATATTAGGAGGCATACAATGTCTCAATATACTAACGGTCTACATCTCATTGAATCTCTCACAAATCATTATTCGAGTATATTTATATAATAACCTGTGATTCAAATAAATTGAGTGGGTCAGGTTGGGAAACCTGGTGAGTACACAGGGAGTTCAATCCCACCACATTATAACACACACACACACACACACACACACACATATATATATATATATATATATATATATATATATATATATATATATATATATATATATATATATATATATATATATATATATAACCTTCAAAATACAAATACACCTCATATAAGTAGTCTACCCTATTCTATTGATCCTCACACTTTAATCCTATACAAAAACATAATCCATACGCTTGGATTCAGAAATGAATGACTTTACCTAATCCATACTCCTCAGATGAGGAATAAATGTCGTTGTCTAATTCATGTTCTCGGATTGTTAACAAATTGCTATGCCCAATCCATACTCTCGGACTAGGGACAAATAACTATTTCTAATCCATAGTCTCGTATTCAGAAAAAATGCTTGTGTCTATTCCGTACTCTCGAGTCAGTGACAATTGATTATGCCTAGTTCGTTCTCTCGGACCAGGGTCGAATGACTATGTCTAATCCATACTCTCAGACCAGGGACAAATGTCCGAGTTCTAGACTCCGCATACGTCTCACACGTATTCGTAAGGATATACCACACAATATACATCTTAATTAACTTAGGTCTTTTGTGTTAGTCTTATATTATCTCTGGTAAGACTATGATGCCCTATTCTTAATACTTATATTAATATTATCATGAAATAATATATATATATATATATATATATATATATATATATATATATATATATATATATATATATATATATATATATATATATATATATATATGCATATAGAACCGTACCTAGTTCACATATCATATTTGATCAAATATGTTCTTAACATGTATTCAATGAATTAAGCATATAGCTCACATATAAACTCTTAAACATATGTTTAATACTTTAATCAATCTTTGTATTAAAATCATGTTCATGAAAGGGACTATACACTTACTTGATAAAAGTGACTGATGATTTCGGCAGCACTTTACTTCGTACATTGAAAAGACATAAACACATAAGGTACTAAACCTTAGTCTAGTATCATAATACTAGTGACTATAATAGCTATACTATAGATTCCTCACTAATCCCAATTTCTACATCAAAATCTATCAAGTAAGGATCATCCAGATAGGAGTGTTGGGAGGTAGGATCATTTCGACGTATAGTCTTTTTGAAATCCAACAACTAAGCCAATGTGACCCTTCTAGGCACCTCTCTTGTAAGTAGATCAATCAGTAATATGACTCAGAATCACTAATAAATCTTATTTATAAATTTATAACAATTACTATGAATCTAAATATAAATTACACTAAAATAACATAGAGTGTAATTTAACTTACAATGATTCCTAGACAAAAATTCGAAAATTGCACTGGTAGAACTCCGGCCTGATAGCTGCTAGTTTTCCAGATCTTAGGGACCTCAGGGCTTCTCTAGAAACTCAAAAACTAACGGAAATTTGGACCAAAATCGAGAGGAACTCGAGAGAGAAAGCTGATGGGTGTGGATGAATGAATGAGCCATAGGAGACTATTTATAGGCGATTTTTGGGGTGCACGTCATGAATTTTAAGGAGATGTCTCTCCAACCATTTTTAGGCCACGTGTCGGATTCTCTGTGGTCCACATTTTCACCTTCTAAAAGTGTGCGTCGTGCACCCAGTGTGCACCGCATACTTCACAAAACATAGATTTTAAAATTTTCGTAACTTCTTTATACGAGCTCCGTTTTTTACGTTCTTTATATCCTTGAAAATACCTCAATGAGATCTAAAACTTTCTTTTAAACTCCATCGGCTAATTCAAAATTTATTTTTCGTCCCTATTTTTTTATATGATTAATATATTTTGCTAAAATCATAACTCTCTCGTATTGACTCCGTTTTTCACTTTCTTTTTCTCATAATTCTTATCTTAAAGAGACCTATGATTTTCCTTTTGTTGACTTTAGCTAAAGTCATCCCTTCTTTTTGTAGCTTATTACATGACACATTCTTTGTGCACGACTGACTTTTATATCTTATAAAAATATATCTAATTCCTAGGTAGTCAGATTTCTACAAAATTTATATTTTTTATCGGGACAAAGTCTACTTTCTATATGTATATATATATATATATATACATATATATATATATATACATATATATATATATATATATATATATATATATAACGTCCGCAGATCCGGGCGAGTCCATTTAGAGGCAATAGGGGTCGAAAACGACTTTTCGACAAAAGATTATTTAGAATACATAATCTTAACCAAGTTGTAGAATATGTCACAAGGTTTCTGTACATATAAAGAACGCCGAAATCCGAATTATAACGAAGAAGCTATGACCCGTCGAAGTTTCGCGACGGAACCGACACGGCACCGGGAAGCGTAAATAGTAAATTTACGATAGAGCGAGATTTAGACTTAGCAATCTAAACGAAAGTCATATAGTATGTTAAACTAAGAACATCGATAAAAAGAGCGCCCAAATCTGATTTCGTATGAAGAAGTTATGATTTTTCGAAGTTTCGGATTAGCGGTGTACAGCCCGAAATTCGAATATTAGATCGAGTGATTTTTAGACGACATGACCTAAACGAGAATCGAAGATCTCATTAAGAGTAGCGTAACGAGAAAAAGATGGGCAAAAACGGACGTCGGATGAAGAAGTTATGAGGATTTAACGGACCAATCTTGTCCCGGCCTGTTAATAATATAAAACTTAAAATCAAATCAAAATTAGCTGACGGAGTCTAAATGAAAGTTGTAGAGTACATTCCCACCTTCGTGTGGATATAAAGAACGTCAAAAACGGAGCTCATATGCGAGAGTTATGATTTTTAGAAGTCGGGGTGTGAACATGCGAAGCTGATGCATGAAATGATGACGTGGCCGAACTCCCAACTGTCGGATGAACTCGCTTCGGATGATGACATCTGGTGCGAGGGTTACGTCCAGCGTAGCGAAGGGACGCCCAGCGTCCGGAGTATGCCCCGCGTCGGAAAGAAGTACGCCTTGCGTACAACTGTTCTACTTGGTCCGAGGAGTGAACGCGTAGCACCACCAAGACTGCGACATATGGAGACCTTATCCGAACTTACACCCATCGTAAGGCTTCGGTATGCCTAGCGTAAGTCCGAAGTCTGGGCTATAAATAGAAGGCTGAGGCTGCCATTCTTCTTCACTCCAAAACCTCTTCTTTCTCTCACTAATTTCTCCCTCTAAGGCTCCTAAACCCCTCTAAACCCTAGATAAAACCCCTAGCACCCGAGGGAAACCACGAGGGTCCCGGGGTCCCGAGAAAAAGGGTCTTTCAGTTTTGGAAACGCTGCTCCGAGCAAAGCCCGGTTTTCGTTAAAATCCGCTGTAAGTGAGCTACGCGTACGCAATTTTTAATATGGCTTCCAAATAATTATAGTAATGTTATTAGGTCCTTAAAATACTTATTTGGGCTATTATTATGAGTTATATTGATTGTTATTTAACGCTTATATAATAATAATAATAGTCAGACTATTACTTTGTCGCGGTTATCGTTAGACTAAACCCTAGTGGTATTGATACTAGGTTTTTTCGAAGGAAATTCTTTTGAGAGTATCGAAGCGCTGTCCGAGTGCTGAGTCACCACCTTTCAGGTGAGTGCATAATCCCTTTCATCTTACACATAGATATGAAGTATTTTATATAAACTACGTGCTATGTGTGCATATTACTTGAATACTTGCTGTCTATGCTAGATGAACGTTTTATACATGTTTTAAATGATTTAAACTGTATACGTATTTTATATATACGAATATGTTGGGTATGACATGGGTAGATGAATGTTGAGAGATAAAAGATGATGTGAGTAAATATTGGCAGCTATAGACTTAGTGACTAATAAACATCGGCAGCTATGGAATTAGTGCCTATTGGACAAACACCGGTAGCTATGGATTTAGTACTTGTTAGGAATTGGTAGCTATGGACTTAGTACCTATTAGATAAACACTGGTAGCTATGGATTTAGTACCCGATGAATAGACTATAGCAGCTATGGAATTAGTGATTTACGAACGAACATTGGCAGCTATGGATTTAGTGCTACTCCTATAACCCTAGAAGTAAGGGACTTTAGAATAAACGAATGCAGGATAGATGACTCTTAGGATAAATCCTTAAGAGTAAAGAAGATAATGGGGATGGATAATTGGGTTGATTGTTTAAACATAATAATTATATTATTATGGGTTGAAAACCCTATGTACTCACCAAGTTTCCCAACCTGACCCACTCATTTTATTTGTATCACAAGTGTTGATATGAAGTCACATTACATTGAGAGATTAAAGAGATGTAGATCACTAGTGTAAATAAATGTAAGTTCCATTTATGCTTATGTTTCTGTATTGACGATGACATCCCAAACATTTTAATATGAATAAAATACGTTTCTTCGAAAATGTTTTGATAACGTATTTATCGTGTTTTTCTGGGAACAAATTCCGCAACATTTTTATGAAATGAAGTACTCTGATTTTTACAAAGCATAAACAAAATCGGTCTTTTCTGGCCGTGAAAATTAGGGATTTCACAGTTGGTATTAGAGCATTAGTTTAAGCGCACTAGGAATATGGATTTATTTCTAGACTTAAACTTAGAATGCTAAGCGATGATTGTGAGGTGTGAGCACTAGATTATTTTAGGAATTATGCCTAAAATGCTTTTATGTGTTACATGCTTTATGCCTTATATGCTGCTATTTATTCGGATCTATGGTCTGTTGCCGACCGGATCTGGAAACCTTATGTGTTTAGGATTCTAAACGTACGACTACGATATTAGAACTAGTATGTAAACGTTTCGGAGTTATAAGGATGATTTAAATGTCAATCCTAAGTAAATGTCTAGATTCACCTTATTCGGTGTATAGATCAAGATGGCAAGGACCCGTAGCGGAAACGTGAATGCAAATGAGAATAGGAACCAACCCCCAGTGGTTCAGCAAATACCTATTGCAGAATAAGTTGCACCTGAGCCAGTCACTATGGCTGGAGTTCAAGCCATGATTCGGGCTATGCTAGCTGAGCAAAGGGAAGAAATGAGGCGGATGTTGAATAGGGACGAACCTACTATGCCCATTGAGCAACCCGAGCTGATTCCCGAGTAATCGGAGGAAGGGAACTATAGCCGCCAAGTAAGTCAAGTGGGGACTCAAGGTGAACAAAGGGATGGCCCGGAGAGGAGAAACGACAAGGATGGGCGAATGTACAAGAATTTCTTGGGTGCGAGACCACCAAGTCTCTCAGGAAGCCCAAAGCCTGTTGAGATTATGGATTGGATCTCCGAGATGGAAATGGTGTTTGAGAGCTGCGACTGTAGCGAGAAACAGAAGACCGTCTTCGCTGTAAGACAACTGAAAACTAGAGTCTTGAGCTGGTGGAAGCTATTGGCAGATACAATGCCACGAGGAGAAGCCTTAAGGATGTCATGGGAAGAGTTCTTGGAACAGTTGAAAATGAAGTGCTGCTTGGAGATAGATCTGATAGACCTAAACAACGAGTTTCAGAGCTTGAAGAAAGGGAAGATGAGTGTTGATGAGTATGCCACCGCATTCACCGAGAGGATGAAGCTATTCTCCTACTTGGTGCCTACTGAACTCTCCAAGATTGATAGGTTTGCTAACGGACTGCCCACTGACTTTGGCCCAATGGTCAAAATGGCAACTACCTTGAAAACAAGTGTTAGGGCAACTAAAAACGTAGAGGCGCAGATAAGAGAAAAGGGTCTAGAAAAAGATAAGACAGGAGCGAAGCGGAAGTTTGAAGGATCTTCAAGGTCCAACAAGGAAAGAAAATTCTCAAAGCTTGGAGGAGGAGATGGAGGTGAAACGAGATGGTGTGATAAATGCAAGAAGAAGCATTGTGGGAAGTGCAACGAAGAAGTGACTTGTTACAAGTGTGGAAAGACTGCTCACTATTCCAAGTACTGCACACATAATGATAAAGTATGCTACAGATGTGGAGGCAAGGGGAACATGTCCAGAGACTGCCCAAGGAAAAATAAAGCAGCAAGACCAGAAACACCACCAAGGCCAAGGGCATTTCACATGATCCTCGACAAAGCAGAAAACCATGCGAGGAATCAAGGATGAGGAATTTATACCCGAAGATCAAGATATGTAGTAGCCATAGTATCGTATGATGTAGCCCATTAGAGGCATAGTCCAGGGTGAACTTGAATACCTATGTAATAGTTTCAAGAAATAAAAAAATCTTCGTTTTGTTATCTGGTATGTTAAATTGTTATGTGATTTTCTTGTATGGTGACTTGGAAAACTGCGAGACGATACTTGGGACGAGTATGAGTAGGTGTGAATGGTAGTAGAGGCCTATACTACCGGAAGCATAGGACTCACACTTGGATCAGGGAAAGTCACAAGGTTATCAAGAAGATAGTAATTAATTTCGTTTTATTCAAGTATGTCGTTACCATTGTTTCGGTAATGACTAAGAAGATTGTTGTTATCCCGACCCTAGTGGTCATATCACATTGAGTGCGACTACCATGAGTAGGTTACGTGGTTCAGAGAACCAAGTTTTATGTAGCCCCAACTTAAACCAAACAATTGAAATCAAAGCGATCAATAGAAGCATCGCGCTCGTTGTTAAAGAAGTTGGTAGCTAAAAATGCTACATGTTAATGTGTGATTATATCACATTAGAACATGAAGGAAGGCATAGTCTGTTTTGGAATTTAACTCTAAGAGACCTGAGTCTAAACGAGCATCACATGACAATAGGTCATATTTTGGAGTCTAACCTGAGATAGAAAGCAGGTGCACGATCGAGTACTGCTTACAGTTAATAAGTCTAAGCGATAGACTTGAAGGAATATAGAAGTTATCATTATTACCTAGGATGAAGAGATGACGTATGGAATCATTATACGAGCCCTGTTTCATTGATGATTCCGGGACGTAATCATCCTAAGGGGGAGATAATTGTAACGCATGCAGATCCGGGTTAGTCCATTTAGAGGCAATAGGGGTCGAAAACGACTTTTCGACAAAAGATTATTTAGAATAAATAATCTCAACCAAGTTGTAGAATATGTCACAAGGTTTCCGTACATAAAGAACGCCGAAATCCGAGTTATAACGAAGAAGTTATGACCCGTCGAAGTTTCGCGACGAAACCGACATGGCACCGGGAAACGTAAATTGTGAATTTACGATAGAGCGAGATTTAGCCTTAGCAATCTAAACGAAAGTCTTATAGTATGTTAAACTAAGAATATCGATAAAAAGAACGCCCAAATCTGACTTCGTATGAAGAAGTTATGATTTTTCGAAGTTTCGGATTAGCAGTGTACAACCCGAAATTCGAATATTAGATCGAGTGATTTTTAGATGACACGACCTAAACGAGAATCGAAGATCTCGTTAAGAGTAGCGTAACGAGAAAAAGATGAGCGAAAACGGACGTCGGATGAAGAAGTTATGAGGATTTAACGGACCAATCATGTCCCGGCCTGTTAATAATATAAAATTTAAAATTGATTCAAAATTATCCGACGAAGTCTAAACGAAAGTTGTAGAGTACGTTCCCACCTTCGTGCGGATATAAAGAACGTAAAAAACGGAGGTCGTATGCGAGATTTATGATTTTTAGAAGTCGGGGTGCGAACTTGCGAAGCTGATGCATGAAATGATGACGTGGTCAAACTCCCAGCCGTCGGATGAACTCGCATCGGATGATGACACCTGGTGCGAGGGTTACGCCCAGTGTAGGAAGGGACGCCCAGCGTCCGAAGTACGCCCTGCGTCGGAAAGAAGTACGCCTCGCATACAGCTGTTCTACTTGGTCCGAGGAATGAACGCGTAGCACCACCGAGACTGCGACATGTGGAGAACTTCTCCGAACTTACGCCCAGTGTAAGGCTTCGGTATGCCCAGCGTAAGTCCAAAGTCTGGGCCATAAATAGAAGGCCGAGGCTTCCATTCTTCTTCACTCCAAAACCTCTTCTTTCTCTCACTAATTACTCTCTCTAAGGCTCCTAAACCCCTCTAAACCATAGATAAAATCCCTAGCATCCGAGGGAAGCCTCGAGGCACCCGGAGTCCTGAGAAAAAGGGTCTTTCGGTTTCGGAAACGCTGCCCCGAGCAAAGCCGATTTTCGTTAAAATCCAGTGTAAGTGAGCTACGCTTACGCAATTTTTAATATAGCTTCCAAATAATTATAGTAATGTTATTAGGTCCTTAAAATAATTATTTGGGCTATTAATATGAGTTATATTGAGTGTTATTTAACGCTTATATAATAATAATAATAATAGTCAGACTATTACTTTATCGCGGTTATCGTTACACTAAACCCTAGTGGTATTGATACTAGGTTTTTTCGAAGGAAATTCTTTTGAGAGTATCGAAGCGCTGTCCGACTGCCGAGTCACCACCTTTTAGGTGAGTGCATAGTCTCTTTCATCTTACACATAGATATGAAGTATTTTATATAAACTACGTGCTATGTGTGCATATTACCTGAATACTTGCTATCTATGCTGGATGAACATTTTATACATGTTTTAAATGATTTAAACTGTATACGTATTTTATATATACGAATATGTTGGGTATGACATGGGTAGATGAATGATGAGAGATAAAAGATGATGTGAGTAAACATTGACAGCTATAGACTTAGTGCCTAATAAACATCGACAGCTATGGACTTAGTGCCTATTGGACAAACGCTGGTAGCTATGGATTTAGTATCTGTTAGGAATTGGTAGCTATGGACTCAGTACCTATTAGATAAACACTGGTAGCTATGGATTTAGTAACTGATGAATAGGCTATAGCAACTATGGAATTAGTGCTTTACGAACGAACATTGGCAGCTATGGATTTAGTGCCAGTCCTATAACCCTGGAAGTAAGGGACTTCGGAATAAACGAATGCAGGATAGATGACTCTTAGGATAATCCTTAAGAGTAAAGAAGATAATGGGGATGAGTAATTGGGTTGATTGTTTGATTGTTTAAACATAATAATTATATTATTGTGGGTTGAAAAACCTATGTACTCACCAGGTTTCCCAACCTGACCCACTCAGTTTTTTTATATCACAGGTGTTGATATGAAGTCACATTACACTGAGAGATTAAAGAGATGTAGATCACTAGTGTAAATAAATGTAAGTTCCGTTTATGCTTATGTTTCTGTATTGACGATGACATCCCAAACATTTTAAAATGAATAAAATATGTTTCTTCGAAAATGTTTTGATAACGTATTTATCGTGTTTTTCTGGGAACAAATTCCGCAACATTTTTATGAAATGAAGTAGTCTGATTTTTACAAAGCATAAACAAAATCGGTCTTTTCTGGCCGTGAAAATTGGGGATGTCACAATATATATATATATATATATATATATATATATATATATATATATATATATATATATGATTTGAAGCACGTATTTTTGTGATTTACGGGCAATTTGACTAATTTTCTTATGTTTCCTTAATATGAAACTTGTATTATATAGTCTGCAGAGCATATGACAATAAATTATCCTATTCATGGTTTTTAATTTTAATAATTATTACTTATTATGTGTAGTGTGAATTTGCGGGTGTTACAATTATCTTCCCCTTTGGATGATTACGTCCCATAATCATCAACGAAACAGGGCTTGTATAATGACTGCACGTTTCCTTTCCATCCTAGGTGGTAACTGTAGCCATTATGTCATTTTTATTGAGTTTCTAACCCTTAGACTTCTTGACTGTTGGCGGTGGTTCACCTACTCTTCTTTTTAAATTTGATCTCCATTAGAGGCTCTTGCTCCTTCTAGATTAGACTTAACCTAAAGTAAGGTCTTTACTTCAACTACCCTAACAGACAGATACATTATGTTCTAATAAATTCTCATCGTATTATGCAATGGTGTGATATAATCACATTCTAGCAGACAACAATCTCTAGCTACTGGCTACGAAACTCTAATTATGATATGCAATTTGTCTATCAGTTGCCTCAATCCTTTCCTTCTTCGATCTCTGACTAAATTCGGACACTACGTCGAACATGGTTCTCAGAACCTAGTAATGTAGTTTGTAGATTACTAATGATCAGACTACATTTGTTATGACCACCAGTGTTGGAATGAAAATCATCACTGAAACAATGGTAATGATGGAAATGAACGAAATAGTTCAACTACTTAGAGACTTAGTAACCTTGTGACTTTTTCTAATCCAAGTGTGAGTCCTATGCTTTCGGTAGTATAGGTTTCTACCACCTTTCACACCTACTCATTCTTCTCCCAAGAATTGTCTCTAAGTTATCATGAAAAGCAAATCACATACAAAACACATAACATAATTTAGGAAATTGCATTATCTCTGAAAATAGTTACAAGATTTATTTATTTTACATGCTTATTACATTAGGTCACTTATTCTAATACTACTCAATTCCTCCCTCATATCCCAGACTCTGGATAAGCCGCTCTCTATTCCAGATCTATTGCTGTTTCGTCAAGGATCATATGATACGCCCTTGCCTTGGATTATGTGGAATATTTGGCCTTTCCGATCCTCTTTTCGTTGGGAATTCCTTGTGTAAATGCCCTGCTTCCCCACACTTGAAGCAAACATCCTACTTGGCATTGCATTCGTTAGCATAGTGACTAGTCTTCACACACTTGAAGCAGGTCACAATTTCGGTGCATCTCCCAAAGTTCTACCTTTTGCCCTTGTCACCCCATTTTTCATTGCCGCTACTTTCAAGCTCCTGTTCATTAGATTTTAAAAGTCTACTCTTTTATTGGATTTAGAATATCCTTCGATCTTCCTCTTTTCACCCTCCCCAGCTTTCTCTAGACTCTTTTCCCTTATTTGGATCTCCACATTGTTGGCAGACTAGACAACCTCTTTCAAAGTCTTTTCTAACTTTACCGTTGGACCAAAGTCTGCTGGTATTCCGTTAATGAACTTATCAACCTTGGAAAGTTCTGTGAGTATTAGATGAGGTACCAACTTCATCTTTTCAGTGAAGATTGTGGCATACTCGTTGACACTTAGTTTGCCATTCTTCTGATTCTGGAACTCATTGTTGATAACCAAAAGGTCTCACTCGGAGCAGTATTCTATTTTTAATTACATCAGGAAATTTCTCCATGACATTCCCTTGCTTCTCTTCTTGGCATTGAATCGTCCAACATATTCCACCAGATCAAAACTCCACCCTTTAGCTGTTGGGCAGCAAAGATTGTCTTCTGCTTCTCGCTACAGTCACAACTGTCAAACACCATCTCCATCTTGGAGATGGATTCCATGACTTTTACTAGGGTTGGATTTCCAGAAAGACTTAGTGGTTTGGCAGGCATGAAATATTTATACTTACATCCCCTTCTCTCAACCCCATCATCAAGATTATTCCTCCTTATTACTTGGGGCTTAGCATGGCTAACCGTCCGACTGTAACTTCCTTCCTTCGGTTCACCTTCCAACTCATGTTGCATGACGGGTGCAATAGGTTCTCCCCTATTCACATAAATTAAATGTCTTGTTTCTTCCATCGGACGATCCAGTATTGCTTCGAATAATTCGGTTTTGGCTTGGTTTTTTGATTATTATGTTCACCCTATATCTATGAATTTGAATGTATTGGTTTTATATTCTTTATGTTAGCTATGGAAACATAACAAAAAAGTTTTATTTTTTATTTTTATTTTCTTTGTCAATCCATATATAGAGGGTCGACATGTTGTCATGGTTGCCTATAAAAAAGTTAAGTAGAAAATACTTACAGCCCCAATCCAACTGCAAAAATTGAAATGAGATTAAAAAGACATTAAATATCCTCCTACCTTTTATTCCTACATATTATCCTACCCAATTAAATTGTGACATGTGTAACATTTAATGATGATTTAATGAAATTTAAAGATATTTTAGGTTACTAATATAACATATGTCATTATGTAAATGGGTAGAAGGATTTGTAAGAACAAAAGGTAAGATGATATTTAATTTTTCGATTAAAAAATATCACGAACCAAATTTGCCAACAAAACTGAACCAAACAAAATCAAAATTATGATTCAAGGGTTTGGACTTAAAGTCCAATTGCAAACCGAAGTAAAAATGTTAGAATAATATAAGGAAGAGTAAACCAAAGATATATAATCTTTTCCTTTTGCTTAACGATAAAGATCAACGGGGAAGACACATTCGGTAAGCTCAGCAAATATGGTTGGCCTTCTGTACCTCTCACATTCCATAAATCTTTCCATAAACACAAACTTTAACTTCAAAGCTTTATTTACCATCTACTCATTTCTCCTTCAACTAATCACTCTCTATATATACGCATGTTTGTATGTACATCTCCATCCACCTTCACCTTTCCCTTCTAATTCATCGGAAAACACATCACTTCCCAGCTCACAACAGAAAAAATGGTATCCCGTGGTGGTTCGAGCTTCATTTCCGGCGGCCTGTGTCTTTTCCTTTTTGGATTTGTGTCGTTGGTTTCTCTTCACGCACAAGCTGCCACCAAGAAGTATCATTTTGATGTGAGTTCATTAGCTTTAGAAACACGAGATAAATGAGTTGATATATGGTTGTAATTAGATGACTCTTTTTGTTTTTATTCATCATGAACAGGTACAAGTGACTAACGTGAGCCGATTGTGCCATGCAAAACCAATAGTGACAGTAAACGGAAGATTTCCAGGTCCTACCATTTACGCTCGAGAAGGCGATAGAGTTGTCATCAACGTCTCAAATCATGCACAATATAACATGTCCATTCACTGGTATGTATCTTTATCAATCCATGATTAATTCTTCCCCTTATAACCACTAGTTAAATATCTGGCTTCATCATGTTTTTTGTTTGTATTTTATGGGTTTTTAGGCACGGGTTGAAACAATATGCGAACGGGTGGGCAGATGGACCAGCATACATAACACAGTGCCCAATCCAAACAGGAAGTAGCTATGTCTACGACTTCAATGTCACCGGACAACGAGGGACATTGTGGTGGCATGCTCATATTCTTTGGCTCCGAGCTACTGTTTATGGTGCCATTGTCATTTTACCTCAACAAGGAACTCCATATCCGTTCCCTAAGCCCGATGGTGAACAAGTCTTGGTGTTTGGTAAGTGGTAACCCACAAATCTTGAATGAAAATAACTCAAAACGTATACTTTTGGCTTTTTTATACTAAAATCTTCTTATATCATGACTTGATAATGCAGGAGAATGGTGGCATGGTGATGTTGAAGATATTGTCAAGCAAGGGAATGCAATGGGTTTACCTCCTAACATGTCTGATGCTCACACCATCAATGGAAAACCTGGCCCACTCTTTCCATGCTCAGAAAAACGTAAAGACTTGCTTCATTAATGCATGCATTGCCATTTGCCCATTTGTATATGAATTAAGATCGATTTCGTGTTTGATATTCAGATACGTTTGCCATGGAAGTCGAGCAAGGTAAGAAGTATCTTCTGAGGATCGCAAACGCTGCCCTAAACGACGAGCTTTTCTTTGCCGTTTCCGGCCACAACATGACGGTGGTTGAGATTGACGCTGTCTACACAAAACCCTTCACCACCGCCGCTATACTAATAGCTCCCGGTCAAACCACTAACGTTTTGGTCTACGCCAACAGTGCTCCGGGGAGGTATTTCATGGCAGTCCGCCCATTCCAAGACGTTCCTATTCCGGTGGACAACAAAACCGCCACCGCAATCCTCCAGTACAAAGGCATTCCCAATACCGTTCTACCATCACTCCCTCAACTGCCATTGCCAAATGACACCGCGTTTGCACTAAACTATAACGAAAAGCTCCGGAGCCTCAACACTCGTAATTTTCCGGCGAATGTTCCTTTGAAAGTTGATCGGAATCTGTTTGTGACTATTGGGTTAGGGAAAAGTGTGTGCCCAACTTGCGTTAATGGAACCCGACTTTCTGCTTCACTTAACAACATTACGTTTGTGATGCCACAAACTGGACTCCTTCAAGCTCACTACTCGAAGATAAAAGGGGTGTTTACTTCTGATTTCCCCGATAAGCCACCTAAAGCTTTTAACTACACCGGTGCACCTTTGACTGCTAATCTTTTCACTTCTCATGGAACAAGACTCAGCAAAATCGCCTTCAATTCTACTGTTGAACTTGTGATTCAAGACACCAATTTACTAAGCGTTGAGTCCCATCCGTTTCATCTTCATGGATACAACTTCTTTGTGGTTGGAACAGGGACTGGGAATTTTGATCCGGCTAAGGATCCGGCGAAGTATAACTTGGTGGATCCACCAGAAAGGAACACCGTCGGTGTTCCTACCGGCGGCTGGTCTGCCATTCGTTTTAGAGCTGATAATCCAGGTGTTTGGTTTTTTCACTGTCATTTGGAGTTGCATACCGGATGGGGATTGAAGACGGCGTTTGTGGTGGAAGATGGACCCGGAAAAAACCAGGCTGTTCGTCCTCCGCCAAAGGATCTTCCGTCTTGCTGACTATACTTACCCATTCATGATTTCTCTCGAAAATAATTGTAAATTTGCAAGTGTTAAATCATCTTAATTAAAAATTGTATGTTTTTTTAAATTCTTTTTTTCTTATATATTATATTAACGATTATTATATGTCAATCGCCACGCCTTATAAGGTTTTTAATGAGTTTATGACTAGCATGAATCGACAATCATTACCACAGCCACACAAAGCACGATGAGGAACTCAGACGACGATTAATTTGTTTCTAGTATTAAACTTTGTGACGATAAATTGCATTCATCTATGAAAGTTTGACCTTAATTCTCGTCGTAAAATAGACAATTTCTTGTAGTGATATTTGATAAATTGGTATTGTTTTGCAAATACATAAATTAAAAAAGCCATAAATGAATTAAATTTGTAAAGGACTAGGCTCCACAGAAGCGTATAAGAGGAGCTCGATCAGGGTCACGCTCGAGTATGTCCATTTCTTCTTGGCTCAAAGTTACCCATGCTTCAATAGTATGTCTATTTCTTCTTGGCTCAAAGTATCCATCAATAGTATTACATTGGCATAAAGAGGAACATATGTCCTAAAATTCCCATTAAATGACCATACAGGCCTTCCACATCCAAAATTAGCTTTATTAAACCTAGAATTACACATGCTAGTCGACGAGTATTATTATATTAACCACACATGCCTTCTTTGACCCTACTCCTGATGTGGCTCCTAAAGCCAAAAGCAACTTTAGGTTGGTTTCTTCGGAAATGAAGGAAATGGTATGTGTCTAGCTGCTTCAGTGGACAACGTTTCTCGTCTTAGGAAGCGTCGGTCCAATTCGATAAAAAAAGAAAAGAAAAACAATACATGTTGTTGGGTATCGATCATCGAAGGTTGAATTAGATCAATATGAAAACAAGTATCGACATATTATTGTAGTTTGGGGCGTGAGATGTTGCAGCGAAGGAAGGTGACTGTGTATACTTCCCAATAGACAAAGAGTGTCAAGGCAAAGTACATGGTGCAAGATTTGGAATTGGCGGCGGTACGTAGTTTTTGGTCTGAAACTATGTCGTCATTATACGTCTGGTATGATGTGTACGCTATATATACCCACAAGAGAGTTTGCACCATACTCAAAACTAGAAAGAATTGAATATGAGATAACAACGCTGGAAGGAGTTGCTAGTTGATTATGGATGTGAGATCAACTATCATTCGAGAAAGGCAAATGTAGTAGTTGATCGGTTGACAAAGTTGCACACTATTGCACACTAAGGGGAGCGGGAAGTTAGGGAGACTGGCAAAGCCCTATGCGAAGGAAGTTGTTGAGTAGACACGTGAGACTGAGATACGAAGTGTAGTTTATGATCCAAATCGAAGATGTGATCTTGAAAAAGATGACGTAGTGACTAGAGATTCCCACGATGAAATCCTTTTAAAGAGGGGAGAACTGTAACGACCCGAATTTACTTCCGTCAGCGATGTTGCCTTCGTTTAGGCGAATATTTATTTTCATAGGATTTTTTGGTTCTAATGTTATATAATGAAATAAATTAAATAAAAATGATGTTATTTAATATCAAAAAAATTATACAATAATTAAGAAGAAATAATTTAATTAAATGGATTTGAGGAAAAAGTTAGACAAATATAATCCGTTAAAAAGTATATAAATGGAATTGAGGGGCTAAAGGGTTATTAAAAGAAACTTGTAGCGTTATGTTAATTAGGGTTAGGGTTGAAAGCGACTCAACTTAAGAATATGAGGGACTAAGGTGTAAAAATCGGTTTATAACCTGCAAGGAGAAGCGATCGCCGAGATTTTTGAAGGCCAAACCTATTTTCGATTATCTTGGTACGGAATCATCAAGAAAATCTTCAATTGATTCATGGGCTGTTGAAGCATCGACGATAGGAACAAAAACACTACTCACAAGGGGATGAGCGAGGCAAGTTCATTGGAGGGGAAGTGGACCCAAATACTATTGGGCTCCTATTTGTGTTCTTCGATCGACAACAAAAGGAAGAATAGGAACAACGATGAGTGAGAGGGTGAGGGTGTACCTAGATTGGCGACGCAAAGGAAAAAGGAAGTGTGTTTAACGGGAATTGTAGATGCCCAAGGCTGTAAATTCGACCCTACTGGTAACCTTCATGTTTATCTTCTTTCTCATATGCTTAAACTCCAAATTTATAGCAATTAGATTGAGTTATGCGATTGAATTGCTTTCGAATTAATTCATTTAGTCTTCTTCTTCTTCTTCTTCATACTCTCAATCCTAGTGTTTTTGTGTGGTCAATTTCGAACCAATTTGATTGTATGTTTGGTTGATTGTTGTTGGAAAACCTTTAAAAAAAACACTTTCATATATTGGAATAGGTGCTGAAGGATTGGTCTCAATCTTGGAGTCAAATTGCATTGCTTTGGTGCTAAAATCTTGCTTTCTTTATCTTCAACTGTTGTGAATAGTTATCTACATAAATACCATATTTTGAACCATCCAAAAGGTTCTCAAAACAACCCTTAAGCGTCTTGATATGTGGCTTAAAGGTGGAGAAAACCGAAAGTCTAATTGTATTGTAAAACCTACAAATTAGGGCTAGTCAATTTGACTATTATAAGCGTTAAACTTGACTATATGATAGAAGATTATTTAAGATAAATAATCTAAACCAAATTTATAGTTTATATGAAAGATTCTACACATATAAAGAACACTCAAATATGACTTCGTGAGAGTAAGTTTATATGAAAGATTCAACATAACAATATATGATTCAGAAACTGAAACTGAAATTGATTGATTGTTACGAAAAACAATCTAAACGAGGGTTAAAGATCTCATCAATACTTATTTGTCGATATAAAGACAGTTGAGAATTGATATCATATAAAAGTGTTATGAATTTTTAACCGACTTAATAGTCTGAGCCTATTAAAAATATAGCTTTAAAAATAAAGTCAAAACTAGTCGAAGGAGTCTAAATGAAAGTTGTAGGTCTTGTTGATAGCCACACATGGATATAAACCCATCAAAAACATAACTCGTATGAAGAAGATATGAACTTTCTAGGGAACATAAATTCTTCACGCGCACCCGCGCGCAATGACAAAGTACGTCGCGAGCACTGTTACTCCACCCAGAATAGGACATGTGGCACCACACGTAAAGTGACATCTCACCCTCTTCCAACCAGATGTGCGACGTGCACTTTATCTATGTGTGGCACACAGACAAAATACATGTATAAATAATAGTGAATTTCAGTTCAATCCCTCACCATTCCTACATTTCTCTCTCAATTTCTCTGGATTTTTGCCGAGTGTTGCCTTATCTTTTTTGTCAGCGAAGCCCTACGGGGTGTGATAGGCAACGATTAGGACCTCTTGAATCAAAGTTTTGTACGCTTAATTCCAAGTTTTCATCAGTTTGCTCTGTAAGTTAAGCTACACTTATTTCATTTAAGTGTAACTTTTAATTATAGTCATAGTTGTTATTATGAACCTATAATTAAGAGTTATCAGTAATTCTAAGTCATTATACTGATTGATAGGGATGATGTCTAGGCTAAATGTAGTAAGGTGTTTAAAGTGGGATCTCCAAACAATATGCTCTGTATAACAAAAAGACTCTACCTCCGATATGATCCTACCTGGTTGTTCCTTACTTGATAGATCTTGATGTACACAAGGGGATTAACGAGGAATCTACACTATCATTAGTCGCCAGGAATAGTAAACTAATACTTAGTGACATTCGTAACTAGGTTACGTTAGAAGAAAAGTCAAGGAGTTTGGTGGAGCGCTGCCAAATTCTCCAATCACCAACCTAAGTCAGGTGAGTGCATAATTACTTTCTACTTACACATAAATACAAGTATTATAAATGCTTAATTTCTTTGTCTACTATCTTTGTTGTGTTTAATGTAGTCGTACAATATTAGTATTACTTGATTTAACCATATATTTATCATACTTAATGATAATATGATTGGGTAGTGAAGGGCTGTGCAAAATAACAAATGAGAGGTCGTGATAGGGTTGTATTGTTGGATTAGTGTCTAAGCTCGTAACTATATTTGGTAAGTACTTGACCCGGTTGTGCATGGTCCTTGTGGGTTGCCTTCACCATAGCAACTTGACATGGTAATTTATGGAGAGAGAGAGAGAGAGAGAGAGAAGATATTTTGATTTATTAGTATATTATAAGAATAACATATTAAAAGATAAATCATATTATTTGATTAATAATGGTCATAAATTAATTAGGAATTAATTTGATGACTAAAAGAGATTACTTAAATAAAGAGGCATAAAGTGTCAAATGTGTGATAGTTGAGTTTTGGGCTGGGAAACCTAATGGACTATGGGGGAACGAAATTATGATGAAGGATCATAATATTTTCGTCCAAGGCCCTATTCCAGAAGGTTCCATGGGCTGCTTGGTGATTAAGTTGTCCATTAGGGTTTTGGCAGAAACCCTAGCAGCCTACAGTATAAATAGGACCCTTGGGATATGAGAATTGGCTACACTTGATCTCAAGAGAAACCCTAGGGCCGATTTTAGCATTCCCTCCTCTCCCTCATAATTGCCTTCTTGCTAGTTGGTGTTTGTAAGCCATTAGAGGAGTTACACTTGTGACTCTAAGCTCCAAGACAAGAAGAATCAAGAAGGAATCGAGCAATCAACAATGGTAATCATCTAAATCTGATTTGTTATGTTATATTTTGAATTCATCGTATTAGATCTAGGGTTTGCAAGTCTTGGATTCATTGCATGTACAATAGAGAAGCCCAGATCCAAGCATTAGGGTTTGCATGAGCACATAGAATGTTTATTTGTGTAAAACCCATTAGTGGTATCAGAGCCTAGATTGGCTTCTGTTGTATCTGATGCAATGATTGTTAACCTGCTGGAAATCATTTTTCTGGCCTCTGCCCAATTCGACTCGCCAAGTCAGCCCAACTCGGCGAGTCCAGGTAGTGACTCAGCGAGTCCGGGAGTCAGGCGGAGGATAATTCAAGATTTTATGTTGTTTTTGCTTAAGGATAATTGCCTAAATTGTTTTGAACTTATAAAATCCGAATTTTATTGTTTATTTATGATTATCCTTGCCAAAACAAAAGATAATTTCTAATTATTTGAATAATATTTTCCTTATATGATAAAAGACGATTATTTAAATTATCTGGTAAATTATCTTGCAAATAAAATGGATTAGGTCAAATACAGATAATCATTAAATTAATTGTTTAATTTTGAATCATTTGCTATTTAATCCTTTATGTTTTGAAAAGTTCAAAACTTGTCTTTAAGTTTTGAAATTAAATTTTTTTCCTTAAAAGTTTAATTTAAATTATTTCAATTTCAAACCTTAGAATTTTACAAGTTTAAAATTCATCTTATACAATTATATTATTACAAGATTAATATATATATATATATATATATATATATATATATATATATATATATATATATATATATGTATGTATGTATGTATGTATAACTTAAATGCTAGTCTTACCGTTAGTAGACCTCATTCACAAAGCTGATCTATAAGGGGGGTATAAGGTTATGACCTATAAAATGACCATTTAATGAGTGTCCACTCTCACCCACCGCTTCCTTGATTGGTGGATGGTCGTTAGCCGAACGGGTAGGATAGGGCAACCCTTTCTCATTAATAAGTATAATGAATCTATATAAAGTAACTAAACGTTTTTACAAAATTCCCAATCTTAGTTACTTTAGGCAAAGTGAATTGATGCAATCCCATGAAATTACAATTTGTACCCTTGCTAAGAAGTTAGTGGACCGTGTGTGGTTACCGACACACTAATTGGTTCTAAGCAAAGGAGGCAAATGGTGACTTATTGTTTGTCATAGTTTAATGGAGCGTGTGTGGTTAGCCGGCACATCGAATAGGTGACTGTAACAATGAGGGCACCATGTACATTTGCATGGTTATTCACACCCGCTTTGTGATCCTCGACATCCCAGTCACAAACTAGAGGGGCATATCGAGATTTAAACATGCCATTGAAAAGTTCAATGAATCTCAAAGGGAATCTAGGAGTTTTTAGTGTATTTAAAACTTAATCCTTTTATGTTCTTCATGGTGAAGAATTAGTGAATCGTCATTCACTTACCTTCAAATTTTTTGCATGTTAGAGTACGACATTCCTTTTCTAATGTGTAAATAATGTTGTTGGATCCTAGCCCTAATTTCTCATTTTGGGTGTTTAATTAGGGATTCATTTCTAATCAAATTTGTTCTTTTCTATTTCAAAATTGAACTCAAAAAACAACAATGCTTCTGGCTCAAACTCCTCTGTATCGTTCTCACTCATGAATTTGTGTGGGAGAGTGATCTTTGACGAGTCCAATTTCAATGATTGGATTTGTAACATCCGAATGGTCACTCGTTACGAGGACAAAGAGTATGTCCTCGATAAGGAGCTAAAGGAGGTGAACATCAACATTGCTACCCCCGAAGAGATCGCAGCCTTTAAGGCCCATGAGCATGATGCTATGAAAGTCCATTGCATCATGCTGGCGACCATGATTGTTGAAATTCAGAAGTCCTATGAGGACTACTATCCCTATGAGATGCATCAAGACTTGGTGGACCGTTACCACCAAAGTGCGAGGCAAGAGAGGTATGAGATCATCACTTCGATGATCACTGCCAAAATAAGCAGTGGAGAGTCCCTTACCGCTCATCTGCAAAATATGCAGAGATATGTTAACCGCCTGCTGAAGTTGAATTTTAACTTTGATGAAGATCTGGCAATCGACATTATCCTTCACTCCTTAGCTCCCTGCTACAACCAGTTCCGCATGACATATCACATGAATAAGGAAGAGGTCACCTTGAGCAAGCTTCAACAATTGCTTAGAACTGCTGAGAGCAATCTCAAGGACAAGTCTGTTGCATCAACTCCCACTCTAATCGTTTCTCCTGTTTTGGCCATTGAGCAAGGGAGGGGCAAAAAGAGGAAGGCTCCTTCAAAGAGCCACCACAAGGGAAAATCCCAAGATGATACCTCTTCTAGTGCAACCAAAGTTGGTTCTGCTAAGCCCAACTCTAACCCAAAGGAGGTAGAGTGCCACCACTGCCACAAAATAGGGCATTGGAAGAGAAGCTGTCCGGAATATCTGCAAGCCATCAAGGATGGGAAGATCAAGCCATCTTTCGTAGGTATTTACACAATTAAGTCTAATGATTCATCACATGCTATTTCTTGGGTTCTTGATACAGGATGTGGTTTTCACATATGTTCTGATTTGCAGGGACTAAGACGAGATAGGGATGTGAAGCGTGGAAGAATAAATCTAATCATGGGGAACAAAAGATTGTCGCCTGTCACCAAGATTGGAGTGTATTCTCTAGCGCTTAGTACTGGATTAAGTTTAGATTTAAATAATTGTTGCTATTCACCAGATATGGCAAGAAACATCATTTCATTTCATGGTTTGTTTAGACAAGGATTTAGATATTCATTTGATAATGAGAGGTTCTATTTATGCTTATCTAAATGGTGTTTTATATTTTGAAGCATTGCCTTGTAATGGCATTTATGAATCTGTTATGGTTGTAGATAACCTAGGAAATGATGCATTGTGTGTGGATTCTTCCAATAGTATGGATAAAGCATGCTTGTGGCATTGTCGTCTTGGACATGTTAACAAGAAATGCATAGCCTAACTCCAAAAGGATGGAGTGTTGGAGTCATTCAAACTTATGGACGATGACGTGTGCGATTCTTGTTTACTTGGAGTCATTCGAGCATGTGTTATGGACTTCGGTGGGAGTTTGGACTCATACCTACCTTTGGCTGAGTTTTCTTACAACAACAACCACCATTCGAGTATTTGTATGCCTCCCTTTGAGCTTCTTTACGGGAGGAGGTGTTAGACTCCCATCTGTTGGGGAGAGGTAGGGCAACGAGTGATGGGTAGCACTGAGATAATGCTTAAGACAACTAAGTAGATACATCAGGTCAGGCAGAGGTTACTGACAGCCCAGAGCCGCCAGAAGAGTTATACGGATAGGCGGCGATCCGAGCTCGAGTTCTAGGTTGGAGACTTGGTACTTCTGAAGGTATCTCCTTGGAAAGCAGTGATCCAATTCAGGAAGAGGGGAAAGTTGGGGCCCCGATTCATTGGTTCTTTCAGGGTGATTGCCAGAGTGGGTAAGGTAGCATACCGTTTAGAGCTACTGGAGGAGTTGAATCAGATCCATGATACCTTCCACGTATCCCAGTTGAGGAAGTGTATAGCCGATGAGACGACGGTAGTGCTGCTGGAGGATATTCAGGTGAATGCGATCTTGAATTACATTGAGAGGACAATCGCGATCTTGGATCGGAAGATTAAGGTTCTGAGGAACAAAGAGGTGCCCCTGGTTCAGGTCTAGTGGCAACATCAGAGAGGGTTCGAGCTGACTTGGGAGCCGGAGGCAGAGATGCGGGAGCAGCATCTAGAGTTGTTTGTTGAGTGAGACTTCGAGGGCGAAGTCTGAATTTAGTGGGGGAGAATTGTAACATCCGGATTTCCAGGTATCATAATTTAAGTATTTACTTTTGAGTTAAGAAAAGGGACTCGACGAGTTGGCGCCTAAACTCGTTGAGTAGGATCACGACTGATGACTCAGATTAATGAATGGACTCGACGAGTCAGTGAGGCGACTCGACAAGTCCGCGCTGTTGGCAGAAAGCCTAAATCTTTGGGGTTGAGCCTTATTTAAAGGCACTTATGGCCTTCAATTGTGGTTACCTTCCGAGAAGAGAGAACCCTAGTGAGCTTAAGTGTGTAGAGTGAGAGAAAGAGCTATCTTGAGCTTTTTGGTGTGATTTTGCAAGGAAGCAGAAGAGTTCCAGCAAGAGGGACCAAGGAAGGTATTGTTCTGAGTTATTCAAGAAAGGAGCTTCATTCTGAGGTACAAAATTGAACCCTTTTCCTTCCCTATTGTGTAGATTCCATTTTGGGGTTAGGGCTCGAATCACTTCATCTTTGGGGTTTTGAATGCCCTAAACCGCTCTTGCAAGTTTGTGTTATAGATCTGGACCCTTCTAGGTCTAGAGAGCCAAGAGTATGAAGCTTTAGTAGAGTAAACCTTAGGGTTTGAAGCTAGGAAGCATTTATGGGGTTTCTATGGTATATAGTACAAGATACACCATGCATGAACGCCAAGATCAGACCTTTACGTAATTTTTGGGTGTTGGAAGGCCAGATCTATATTTTAGAGAAACATATCTGACCTCAGAAGGTCAATGAGTAATGCCATGGGGGAAACTCGTCGAGTCCATGAGAGAACTCGACGAGTCAGATCGAGTTGCGCCACGATTCGTGACCAATGGTAACCCTTCGAGTGAAAGGTTAACTCGACGAGTCGAGTGAGGCCTTAGGAGGATTCAAAGGACATACATGGACTCGCTGAGTCACCCGAGTGCTCTCAACGAGTCTGGTCAAAGATGGACCGTTGACTGAGTTGATTTCAGTTGACCTTAGGGATGGTCAAGCTGATTTAAGAGAGGTCAGGGAGGGGTAGAATAGCCTTTTACTCATTCTTAGAGAGGAGGATGTAAGGAGTGTATTGATTAGAGATATTATCATTTTGATAGGCGGAGGCTAGATCGAGGATTCAAGCACGATAGTTTCCTATACATCTTACGAGGTGAGTCTTCTCACTATACATCACCTAGAGTGGTATCTATGTGCAGACCGGAGTGGTCTTATGCGTATGTGTATGATTGAGATTTATGTGCATTGCGTTTTATGTATGTTATGTGTTATATAGACCGGACCAGAGGGTCCAATGACTCATGAGGCTAGAGGGTCCTCGATCAGACCGGACCGAAGGGTCCAATGAGCTAGACCGGACCAGAAGGTCCAACGAGCTATGGGACTGGAGGGTCCCCCTGAGACACATTGACCGGAGGGTCATACCGAGTTATAGCCTCGAGTGGCTTATGTGCTGTATGTGTATTTTGGAGAACTCACTAAGCATTTATGCTTACTGTGTTATGTGATATGTGTTTCAGGTAATAGCGAGGATCGCGGGAAGGCGCCGGCATGATTTGTACACACTGATAGAGGACTTTGTATTTGGGATTCTGGGATATGTTTTACCGTGATAACATTTGATACATTTGAGTTTTGAGATGAATTGTATGAGACATTTTATGTTTGAAAAATGAAAAAATGTTTTAAATTTTCACGTTGTTATACGTCGGACTTTTCCCAAGAAGGTCCAACAATACTCAACAGCCTAACCATAAAATCCAGGTGGGCCAATATGGCCCAACACAACCAGACCAAAAACCGAAGCCCAAAATGAAAAGGCCCAAGTCTGCTGAGTAAGCGTGGCATGTTCAGTATGTATGCTTAGTGTACAACATAGAAGGCTTGTATACACGACGTACATGCTTGTACGCCCATTGTACTCACCAGCCATGGCCATCATTCCAAATTTATCACTTAATCCATTAAGACTTGGATCCAAACTCATATCCAACTTCCCCAAGGTGGTTAATCATAAAAAGTTGCCAACTTTATGTGCATGCATGGCTAAATGGGACTCTAGAGCTCAAAAGAGCTTAACACTTGACTTAATACATGCATGGAACCAAAACCACCATAAAGTTTGAACCTTTATGCCCAAGGAACTCATGATATATCCCGATCTACAATTTCAAGCTTCAAAAACGAATTTAACACCCAATCATTAACCAAAAGGGTTAAAATGACCGAAAATGAACCAAGAAGAAGATCCATGAAATGAAAAGGCAAGGTTTGGACTTTATACATCCCAAGCTACCAAAAGGAGATGCAAATGTTGCATCTTAAAGCTTTTCTTCAAACAATAAATCTTCAAGCTTTTCCTTCTTCTTCACGATCCACAAAACGAACACTAAATTCTCACCAAAGGCTCAAACATCCAACAATGGAGGCTAAGAATAATTTATAGGGTTTTAGGATTTTAGAGGCTAAAAAGGAGGCAAACCCTAAGGAATAAGGATGTTTAAATAGGATACACATGATCAAAATTTAGGGTTTAGATACTCCTTGTACGCCCAACGTACTCTTTGTACTCCCAGCGTACGAGTCTGAAGCTTCGCGACCAAGTCTGCTGACTACGCTTAGCATATGCCAAGGTACGCCCCATGTAAGTGCCCTCGTAGGAGTACCTTCTGCGTACACTCCATGTATGCCCCACGTACTACGATTTTTCACAAAAATCCTAAATTCTTTAGAAGGTCATAACTTCTTCATTCTTTGTCCATTTATGATGAACTTTATACCCATAAAAAGGTGACTCGAAGCCCTACACTTCTAGCAATCCATCATAGCCTTATAACTCCCCGAACCAAGTCGAAAATTCATAAAGAACGAGATAACAAATTACGGTTGTGCCCTTGGGCTCCGAAACACCATCAAACACTCGGATCACTTAGACTTTAACACCCTCATCCAAAAAGGGCCAAATCCTTCTTCCCCAAGATCCCAAGCGTTAAGATAACCGATGATAGGGTCGCAGCCCCGAATAACGAAGTGATTTGAAACTGGTGTTACAACTCTCCCCCACTTAAATTCGATTTCGTCGTCGAAATCATTCCTTATGATCCTCGACATGCTCGAAAGACTGAGGGACAGAACCACAACCTTGAATATACCATTACCTTCCTAAGGCAACTGATCCCAACAGAATTTTCCTTCTGGAGAAAACAAATCCACAATCCCATGCGAAACCCAACCGAATTTATCTGAAACTTGAGGTCTCGAATTGGTCTAACTTCTTGACAAACCATCCCTACTGAATCAATGCAAAATCCATCAAACTTTCTATCCAACTTATGATGATAACAATTCCATGAACACAATGAGATAAAAAATATAGATTTCCTTAACTGACGGACCAATACGATGCAACTATAATCTTGAGGCCTCATCACTTGTCTGACCTTCACACTGGTTGAACCATCCTAGAGCACATACACATAAGCTAAATCCTAGACCCTCCAGCTAATGCCTTGAGATACAGATTTCTTAACCCACATCTCTCTGAATACTGACCTTGCATAGTTACACGCGCGATGCCCAATGTGAGTTTTCACCAAAAGCCACCTCAGAAATGGTGACTTATAATATCTTTTTGTAGACCCTTCCCTAGAACTGATGAGCATCTAATTATAAATCTACCTCTGGTCCCTGACTGGAGAAACTACTAGAAGCATGTAGAAATGATCCTTAAAACATATCGGTCGCGATATTCACCCAAAACCAAACCGTATGATGAACTAAAACCTTAATAACCCTTGACTCTCTGTTATGCCATTACTAACCACTGCTTCGATGAGCAAATATAATCAACCCAAAAGTTTACGTGTTAGATCCAATCCTTTATTGGCTTAAGTGTACCCCCACCTAGGCATCCACTCGAGACATTCATAAAGAACTTTATGATTCGCTGCTTCGAAACCTATTCCCAACATGATAATCAAACCCCTGACAACAACTTGCGACAAGGAAAATAGAATGCATGCATTCCATCAATATTTTCTGATACCCGACTGATACTTCTATTAATCCTTAACTATTCCATTTAAACAAAACACACTACACTTCTCTTGGCATGACAAATAATCAATTACCACAATACACATCCTCATGGAACCCATAACCTCGTCCCATAAAGGGAAGAAACACTAGAGATCAACTGAGATACAAACCTCAAACATTAACGGATAACATTCCCATGAATGATCGGAACAGGCCCCAAACCTTGATTGAGACCGAACAGATTCCATCAATACGAACCTAATTCACAAAAGCTTTCTGAATGCTACCCAATAACCTGAGCCTGCTATAGCCAAAATTCACACCCCTGGAGAGGGCAACACACCCCAAAGCCAAAGCAAGATAAACACACTGAACTTGATGGTAGTTGACACATTCCTTGAACTTTAATTGTCACCATTGGAATCTTTCGTAGAATCTCCTCTAAATGATGAATCCAACGACTAATGGCATGGGACACCTTGGCACTTAATCCAGATAACCAAGAACCACCTAGAAATAAACATACATGGCTCTAGAAATGATTCACAGCTTAACGTTTGCCCAAACTATTTGAAAACCGCAATCCAAATTGCGAACTGACAAAACCCTTAATAACTGATGCTCAACCTGAGAATCCCTGTTCTCCCCCACTTAGAGCTCAACCCACCACCCATTGGTGTTGAAACCAAATCATAACTCAATCGGCTCAACTAAGGACGACCATACCTGACTTTGTAATTAATAATACATGCATAATGATTCTCCAAATATGGATCAAACGAGTCTCAAGAGGATCATGAATTCTAGATGAATTCCTCTGAAATCCCCAATTAAAACCACTTAACACTAAGGGTTTCACACAAAAGCGTAAGCAGCTATCGACTTACGATCCATACATAACTACTTGCCTGCAACCCCAACGACAATACGACACCTGGATTTCCCATATCCCAAGAACATGGGCCCTTGATCAAATCACAAAGTACACATACTACCTTAACCACCTGCGTACACGACGCGAACATACTGTCGCCCACCACAACAACCAACATACCTCAATCTGAGTTTCAACCTTACTCTGGATGTCACAAGCCTGCTCACTCCCTCTCTGAACTTGGAAAAACTGAAAGGGCATAACCCTTGCCACAGATAACGATATTCCATTCCATCAATCAACAATCCCACTTCCAGCTGCAAAACCCAAGCCGATCATAATCATCGTCTCCTTCTTGAGTCTCGCGACTCGAATACCCGACCTCTAGCAAAACCTCTGAGGCCTCAAACCAAAGCTCACTAAGTCTGCAACAAACAAATCAATCAATAATACCACTGGGGCTCAAAACATTTACCGGATCCATCCCCATGCCCGAGCAGCCACAACCAAAAGATTAAGATAAACAAAAACATTGTCGCAAATCATGGTATCCAACCATGGTATCTCCCCCGACCAACCATTAGAATCACCGAAACCTTCCTTGAGTCGAGTATGGATCCTATGCTTCCAGAATTACGGGCCCAATACTACCTTTCATACCTATCCATACTTTCCTCAAGAATCATCTCGGGTCTTCTAAGTCCTAGTCATGAAAATACTCTCAATACCTGCTCTATAGCGAAACAACCAAACTAAATACTTCCTAGGCTCTCTTAGGATTCCGTCCACACCTCCTCTGCTATTAGCTGCTGAAGAACCCCTACCAATGTCAGCTAATCACTTCATGAATACAATTACATGAAACAAAGCTTAAATAATCCTTCGACTAAAGGACTCTGTAACGCCCGTAGATCAGGGCTAGTCAATTTAGAAACAATAAGCGTCAAAAATGACTTTTTGATGGAAGGTTATCTAGAAGGATTAATCTTAACCAAGTTGTAGTATATGTCACAAGGTTTCCGTGCATATAAAGAACGCCAAAATCCGAGTTATAACGAAGAAGTTATGGCCCGTCGAAGTTTCGCGACAGAACCGGCACGACGCAATGCAACGTAAAAAGTGAATTTACGTTAGAGTGATATTTAGCCTTAGCAATCTAAACGAGAATCGAAGATCTCGTTGTTGGTATCGAAGCGATAAAAAGTTAGGCGAGAACGGACGTCAAACGAAGAAGTTATGAATTTATAACGAAGTTTTCTGTCGCGGCCTATTAAAATAAATAATAAAAATAAAAGTCAAAAATTAGCCGACGGAGACTAAATGAAAGTTGTAGAGCGTAGTCTCACCTTCGCGTGGATATAAAGAACGTCGAAAACGGAGTTCGTATGAAGAAGATATGAATTTCCGAAGTTTATTAATCAATTAGTATTTAAATTTAAAAGGAAATTCGGAAGCATTATCCGAAGGAGTCACCGGTCTGATCCGAGGTACGCGCCGCGTACTCGAGTACGCCCCGCGTACTCCGAAGTGTCGACATTCGCAGCAAGTGGCTTCGGATGACGCACGCAGTGACGTTTTTCAGACCAGTACGCCCCGCGTACTGGCGTACGCCCCGCGTACTCCGAGGCTCCAGCCTCCTATAAATAGGATGCGAGGGCAGCCGACCCAATTGCCAATTTCTTCTCTTCTCTCTCCCGTTTTGCATCGTTTTGCGTGCCAGAAATACCCCGACGCCCCGGCATCATACCCTAGCCTCGAGGCAAGTCCCGAGATCCCGAAAAGTGCGGTTCCCGAGTCGAAGCTCTGCCCGCGAGAAGTTCGATTTTCGAGGAGATCTTCCAGATCTGCTGAGGAATACTACTTCTGCAAGTCGTAGTGTTGTCCGATCATCTTCTGATCAAGTGAGTGTATACTACCTTTCATAAACACGATAATAATACAAGTATGGTTTGAGTGTATTAAGTATATTGTTGTTTATATGTGTGGGTGTGTAGTTGCTTTCTTCTAACACATCAATATGAAGTATTTTATACGAAATACGTGTTATGTGTATAGTTTTGTTGTTATGTGTGTGAATGTATATTCACTTTCTTCTATCTCATAGATCTGATTTATTCTCTATGAAATACGTGTTATGTGGGTGTGCCTCATCTGTTATGTGGAATAGGTATTGAATGAGAATGTTATACAGGGTTCAAACTATGGATAAAAATATATATTTCTATCTACTAATATGTTGGGTAGAACATGGGGAGACAGTTGATGTGTGATAAACAGATGAGAGGCCCCGATGTTGTTGTTGTTGATCTAGTTATTCAGCGAGTACGGATTAGATCAAGAGGTTAGTTTAGATCCGTGAGTAGGGATCAAATCAAGAGGTCAGTTTAGATCCGTGAGTAGGGATCAGATTTAGAGGTTAGTTTTAGATCCGTGAGTATGGATCAGGTAAAGAGATAAACTTGCTATTAGTCCGGGAGTATGGATTAAGACTAAGTTAATTGTCCCTAGTCCGGGAGTATGGATTGGGCACAGTTATAGATCCGGGAGTATGGATCAGATATGGATTAAGATTAAGATAATTGTCCCTAGTCCGGGAGTATGGATTGGGCACAGTTATAGATCCGGGAGTATGGATCAGATCAGGATTATGGTATAGTTAATTGTCCCTATTCCGGGAGTATGGATTGGGTACAATTATTGATCCGGGAGTATGGATCAGATCAGGAGGTAGTTTTAGATCCGTGAGTATGGATCAGGTAGTTTTAGATCCGTGGGTATGGATCGGGTAGTTTTAGATCCATGAGTAGGGATCAGGTAAAGAGGAAAAATATTAGATGGGAGAGTTTAGATCGTGTCATTGTGAGGATCAATGGGGTGGGTTAAGAGTTGTCTTTATGTGGTGAAATTGTGCAGGTTTGAATGTTCTATATTTATAAATATATGATGTAACATTGTGGGATGAAAACCCTATATGCTCACCAGGCTCCCAAGCCTGACCCACTCAGTTTTCTTTTCATTACAGGTAATGACACAAGAGTATAAGTCGGCGGACTTGACGAGAGATTTTGGATTATAGATCAGTAGTTGAATAACTATTGTAAGGTCTATATTATGTTGTTTATGCTTCTGGTCTGTAACGAACATGACATCCCGAGGTTTTATTATTTAATAAAAATACATTCTTTTCGAGAAATGTTTTGATAAAATGGTTATCATATTTTATTTTGGGAACAAATTCCGCAACCGTTTTCTTTAAACGATCACTCTGATTTTGAAAACAAAGCATAAACAAATCGGTCTTTTCTGGCCGTGAAATTGGGGATGTCACAGTTGGTATCAGAGCATTAGTTTAAGCGAACTAGGAATTTGTAGGATTTCTAGACTTAAACTTAGAATGCTAAGCAATGATTACGAGTTGAGTGTGTCCAATATATTTTAGGGAGTACACCTAAATTGACACAGGCACTATTTTATTTTAGGAAAATTGCCTAAAAGCTTTTACGTGCTTAATGTTTTGTGTGATAGCTATATTGATGCTATTATTTGTTCGGATCTATGGTCTGTTGCCGACCGGATCTGGAAACCTTATGTGTTTAGGATTCTAAGCGTATGGCTACGATATTAGAACTAGCATGTAAACGTTTCGGAGTGATAAGGATGATTTGAATATCTATCGTGAATAAGGATCTAATTTCACCTTATTGGGTGTGTAGATCAAAAAATGGTGAGAACAAGAAGTGGGGTTGGAAATGCTGATGAAAACAGGAATCAACCACCTGTGGTTGAGCAAGCACCTGTTGTAGCAGCAGCCCCAGAGCCGATGACAATGGCTGGGGTGCAAGCGATGATACAGATGATGTTGGATCGCCAAATGGAGGAGACAAGGCGATTACTCCAACAGAATCGTGAGGAAGTGTCACTTCAAGTGGAGGAGCCTGAAGTGAATGGAGGGCATTCAGAGGGAGGTAACTACAGTGGGACGGTTGGACGAGCAGAACCCCCAGTAGTAGAAAGGAATGACCCAGAGAGGGAAAGAAACAGGGATGGGCGTATGTATAAAAATTTCTTGGGTGCCAAACCGCCAAGTCTTTCTGGAAGCCCAAAGCCTGTTGAGATTATGGACTGGATCTCCGAAATGGAGATGGTGTTTGAGAGTTGCGACTGTAGCAACAAACAGAAGACTGTCTTTGCAGTTAGACAACTAAAGACCGGAGTCTTGAGCTGGTGGAAGTTACTGGCAGATATGATGCCTCGAGGGGAAGCCCTGAAGATGTCTTGGGAATCATTCCTGGAGCAGTTAAAGATGCAGTACTGCTCAGAGATAGATCTGATTGATCTGAGCAAAGAATTCCAGAACATGAAGAAAGGTAAATTGAGCATTGATGATTATGCTACTGCATTTACCGAAAAGATGAAGTTATTTCCATACTTAGTGCCATCTGAACTCTCAAAAATTGAGAGGTTCGCAAATGGACTGCCTGCCGACTTTGGCCCAACGGTCAAGATGGCAACTACTTTGAAGACAGCAGTCCGAGCAGCTAAAAATGTGGAGACCCAGTTAAAGGAAAGGGGTCTGGAGAGAAACGAGGTGGGTGAGAAAAGAAAGATGGAAGGATCTTCAAGGTCCGATGAGAAGAGAAAATTTTCGAAGTATGATTCGAAGAAGCTCGAGGGAGGAGCACAATGGTGTGACAAGTGCAAAAGGAAGCACATTGGTGAATGCTCTAAAGAAATGACCTGCTTTAAATGCGGGAAGACTGGTCATTACGCCAGCAAATGCCCAACCAAAAGAGAAGTCTGCTTTAAGTGTGGCGAAGAAGGGCACTTCAAGCAAAACTGCCCAAGAAGAGAAGAGGCTATAAGGCCAAATGCACCACCACAACCAAAAGCATTCCGCATGATCCTTGATGAAGCAGATGGCAATGCAAGGAATCAGGAATGAGGATTTTATATCCAAAGATCAAGATATAAAGTAGCGATATGAAAAGTAACATGTGGTGTAGCCTATTAGAGGCATGGTATAGGGTGAACTTGAACTTTTGTGTAACCGTTTCAAGGAAATAATATAAACCCTAGTTTTGCTATCTGATGTGTTGATTGATTATGTGATTTTCTTGTATGGTGACTTGGTCGACTGCGGGACAATACTTGGGACAAGTATGAGTAGGTGTGAAAGGTAGTAGATGCATATACTACCGGAAGCATAGGACTCGCACTTGGATCAGGGAGAGTCACAAGGTTACCAAGAAACTAGTAATTGATTCCGTTTTGTTCAAGTGTGTCATTACCCTTGTTTCGGTAATGACTAGTAATATGGTTCTTGTTCCGACCCTAGTGGTCATGTTTAATTTGAGTTCGACGGCGAGGAGTATGTACGTGGTCTAGAGGACCGAGTTAGATGTAACATCTGACTTAAGTCAGAAGGTTGAAGTTAATGCGATTGATAGTGTCGCTCTCGTTGTTAAAAGAAGTTTGTAGGTAGAAATGCTACATGCTGAAATGTGATTATATCACATTAGAATATGAAGGAAGGTATATTCCATTCTGGAATTTAACTTTATTAAAGACCGAGTCTAAGCGTCGCATCGTGCGATGAGAGGTCGATAGAGCACGACCCATCGGTTTGTTACATTGGATAAAGGAATATATTTATCCTAAGAAGAAGAAAGAGTTCGCAATAAGGACTTATTTTGTAACTCGAAGGTTATGATTGAAAGTCCAAGATAGTACGAAGAGCAGATGCAGGATTGAGCATCAAGGTTATTACTTAGAATGGAAAGATAACTTATGGAGTCAGTATGCGAATCCTATTTCGTTGATGATTCCGGGACGTAATCATCCTAAGGGGGAGATAATTGTAACGCCCGTAGATCAGGGCTAGTCAATTTAGAAACAATAAGCGTCAAAAATGACTTTTTGATGGAAGGTTATCTAGAAGGATTAATCTTAACCAAGTTGTAGTATATGTCACAAGGTTTCCGTGCATATAAAGAACGCCAAAATCCGAGTTATAACGAAGAAGTTATGGCCCGTCGAAGTTTCGCGACAGAACCGGCACGACGCAATGCAACGTAAAAAGTGAATTTACGTTAGAGTGATATTTAGCCTTAGCAATCTAAACGAGAATCGAAGATCTCGTTGTTGGTATCGAAGCGATAAAAAGTTAGGCGAGAACGGACGTCAAACGAAGAAGTTATGAATTTATAACGAAGTTTTCTGTCGCGGCCTATTAAAATAAATAATAAAAATAAAAGTCAAAAATTAGCCGACGGAGTCTAAACGAAAGTTGTAGAGCGTAGTCTCACCTTCGCGTGGATATAAAGAACGTCGAAAACGGAGTTCGTATGAAGAAGATATGAATTTCCGAAGTTTATTAATCAATTAGTATTTAAATTTAAAAGGAAATTCGGAAGCATTATCCGAAGGAGTCACCGGTCTGATCCGAGGTACGCGCCGCGTACTCGAGTACGCCCCGCGTACTCCGAAGTGTCGACATTCGCAGCAAGTGACTTCGGATGACGCACGCAGTGACGTTTTTCGGACCAGTACGCCCCGCGTACTGGCGTACGCCCCGCGTACTCCGAGGCTCCAGCCTCCTATAAATAGGATGCGAGGGCAGCCGACCCAATTGCCAATTTCTTCTCTTCTCTCTCCCGTTTTGCATCGTTTTGCGTGCCAGAAATACCCCGACGCCCCGGCATCATACCCTAGCCTCGAGGCAAGTCCCGAGATCCCGAAAAGTGCGGTTCCCGAGTCGAAGCTCTGCCCGCGAGAAGTTCAATTTTCGAGGAGATCTTCCAGATCTGCTGAGGAATACTACTTCTGCAAGTCGTAGTGTTGTCCGATCATCTTCTGATCAAGTGAGTGTATACTACCTTTCATAAACACGATAATAATACAAGTATGGTTTGAGTGTATTAAGTATATTGTTGTTTATATGTGTGGGTGTGTAGTTGCTTTCTTCTAACACATCAATATGAAGTATTTTATACGAAATACGTGTTATGTGTATAGTTTTGTTGTTATGTGTGTGAATGTATATTCACTTTCTTCTATCTCATAGATCTGATTTATTCTCTATGAAATACGTGTTATGTGGGTGTGCCTCATCTGTTATGTGGAATAGGTATTGAATGAGAATGTTATACAGGGTTCAAACTATGGATAAAAATATATATTTCTATCTACTAATATGTTGGGTAGAACATGGGGAGACAGTTGATGTGTGATAAACAGATGAGAGGCCCCGATGTTGTTGTTGTTGATCTAGTTATTCAGCGAGTACGGATTAGATCAAGAGGTTAGTTTAGATCCGTGAGTAGGGATCAAATCAAGAGGTCAGTTTAGATCCGTGAGTAGGGATCAGATTTAGAGGTTAGTTTTAGATCCGTGAGTATGGATCAGGTAAAGAGATAAACTTGCTATTAGTCCGGGAGTATGGATTAAGACTAAGTTAATTGTCCCTAGTCCGGGAGTATGGATTGGGCACAGTTATAGATCCGGGAGTATGGATCAGATATGGATTAAGATTAAGATAATTGTCCCTAGTCCGGGAGTATGGATTGGGCACAGTTATAGATCCGGGAGTATGGATCAGATCAGGATTATGGTATAGTTAATTGTCCCTATTCCGGGAGTATGGATTGGGTACAATTATTGATCCGGGAGTATGGATCAGATCAGGAGGTAGTTTTAGATCCGTGAGTATGGATCAGGTAGTTTTAGATCCGTGGGTATGGATCGGGTAGTTTTAGATCCATGAGTAGGGATCAGGTAAAGAGGAAAAATATTAGATGGGAGAGTTTAGATCGTGTCATTGTGAGGATCAATGGGGTGGGTTAAGAGTTGTCTTTATGTGGTGAAATTGTGCAGGTTTGAATGTTCTATATTTATAAATATATGATGTAACATTGTGGGATGAAAACCCTATATGCTCACCAGGCTCCCAAGCCTGACCCACTCAGTTTTCTTTTCATTACAGGTAATGACACAAGAGTATAAGTCGGCGGACTTGACGAGAGATTTTGGATTATAGATCAGTAGTTGAATAACTATTGTAAGGTCTATATTATGTTGTTTATGCTTCTGGTCTGTAACGAACATGACATCCCGAGGTTTTATTATTTAATAAAAATACATTCTTTTCGAGAAATGTTTTGATAAAATGGTTATCATATTTTATTTTGGGAACAAATTCCGCAACCGTTTTCTTTAAACGATCACTCTGATTTTGAAAACAAAGCATAAACAAATCGGTCTTTTCTGGCCGTGAAATTGGGGATGTCACAGACTCAACCCTACAACGGTTGGACTAAGACAAGAGCTGCACAATAGGTCCAAGTCCTTTATTCTAAGATTATTTAACCCTCATAGCGTGTAATTTAATGTATCATTTGATGGTTAACTCTCATTGACATGGGTCCCACAAAGCACGAAGCAAGCAACATTCGAGCAGATGAGTCGACAGGCACTAAAACACGATAAATCAGATAGATTCTCATACAAATTCTCGATCTCAGACTCCCAACATCTCGAGCGCACCCTCTCCCTGTCCTCACTCTCTCAAGAGTGGCAAATCATTCCTCACGCTGACCCGCTAACCATACCCATTCTAGGGAAACCACCGCCTCCTCATCCAACAACGCAATGGGTCGGCTGACCCCACACGACTCACCCTACCACTAACTACCACGCGACTCTCCATTGGTGCTAAATGACTATTTTACGAAAAAAATCACATACCCCACAGTTTAAACAATTTTAGGCTAACAGATTCAATCCCACAACGGTTAGACTCAGACCAGAGCTGTGCAACATGACCAAAACCCTTATCCAAAGATCATTTAAACCATGCAGCATGTGACTTAACGTATTCACTCAATAGCCAGTTCACACTCAAAAGAGTCATACCACAAATAATCAGGGATCCTATAAAAGATCAGGCATCATATAATCAGACAATTCTATCAAGCAATTCCTGAAGATCCCTAGCCAATCACTAGCATAATGTTCCAACATATCACAATATCAAAGAATTGTGTGGTAATTTGGGGTCAAATTATTGGCCTTGACTAATCGTACACATCACATCCTCTTTCAGTTATTTTGAAAGCAACTTGAAAGTTATATTTCAAACCCTTACTTTGAAATTCATTTTTAAAACCGTTTCTCCTTAGTTTGAGACTGTATTCACACGAGTGTTCCTCAAATTCACTCAAACCAAGGCTTTGATACCAACTTGTAACATCCCTAAAATTTTAGTAAATTTAAACTTTTCAAAACAACAACATTGGTTTCTCAAAACATGATTTAAAATCAGTCTCCCAAGATCCAGTCTGTTATAAAACCAAGTATGTGTACGGTCACGCCTTCGCCTTGCCACGAATCATCCGAAGAACCTGAAGCCATAAACAAAACTGTTAGCACAAAGCTTAATGAGTTCCCCCAAAGTACCAACACATAACAATTAACACATATCACAAACAACACATTATGGGCCCAATCAAACATCGGGTTGGAATACGCCAAGCCCTCAACCATCGGGTTGGAATGCCAACATACTTTGGGTTTAGTCAACCATTGGGTTGGAATACTAACATACTAATGGTCCACTAAACTATCAGGTTAGAATAACCTAGAAGCACAACCATAGGGTTGAAATGCCAACATACTTTGGGTCTAGTCATCCTCGAGATGGAATACCCTCGGGCCTATTCAACCATCGGGTTGGAATGCCCCGACCTGTTGTCTTATGCATGGAGTAGTGAAGCCTCAGCCACCCATCAAATATGTGCACATATAACCGATAATCATATGACAGTCTACAACCAGAAAAATATATCTACAGACCACTAAGCATAGTAACATCATATCTATCAGGATACCGATCTAACATATCATAACAACAAAACAACATCCTATCTACCAGGATACCGATCTAACAGATCTTAATAGCACAGAAGCATGCATAACATGATATCAATCCAATAGGCCGACGTTGGTGTGTTCAACCCACAAGTACAGTGAGGACAACTCACCTCGTACTACCAAACTACATAGACGATCCCTGACTGGTGGCTGAAAGATCCCTGAACTATCAATATCAAGACCGTAGCCCATTAACAGTTGATCCCACGAATAATCTCTGAATGCTGATTCGTTAAAACCTATGTGCTATCAGATACCACAATGAAAACCCATGAACAACTAGCCCCTGACACACACTATGAGTCCAAAATAGGGTAAAAGATCTTTTTACCCTTCCTCAAGCCTGGCCCAACAAGATGACCAAAGGCCCAAAATCTAAAAAACATCTAAGGCCCAACTATGGAAAATTGGGCCCAATTCCTTTTGTGGGCCTTCTCCCAAGAAGGTCCAATAAGGCACAACAACCTAACCAGAAAATCCATGTGGCCCAATATGACCCAACACAACCAGGCCCAAAACCGAAGCCCAAAATAAAAAGGCCCAATTCTGTCGAGTACGCGAGGCGTGTTCAGCCTGTACGCTCAGTGTACAACATGGAAGGCTTGTATGCCGAACGTACTCACTAGCCATGGCCATCTTTCCAAATTCATTACTTAATCCATTAAGACTTGGATCCAAACTTAGATCCGACTTCCCCAAGGTGGTTAATCACATAAAGTTTCCAACTTTTTGTGCATGCATGGCTAAAAGGTACTCTAGAACTCAAAAGACCTTAATACTTGACTGAATACATGCATGGAGCCAAAACCACCATAAAGTTTGCACCTTTATGCCCAAGAAACTCATGATATATCCAGATCTACAATTTCAGGCTTCAAAAACGACTTTAACTCCCAATCATTAACCAAAAGAGTCAAAATGACCAAAAATGAACCAAGAAGATGATCCATGAAATGAAAAGGCAAGGTTTGGACTTTATACCTCCCAAGCTACCAAAAGGAGATGCAAATGCTGGATCTCAAAGATTTCATTCAAACAATAAGTCTTCAAGCTTCTCCTTATTCTTCTAGATCCACAAAATGAACACCAAATTCTCACCAAAGGCTCAAACACACAACAATAGAGGCTAAGACTCGTTTCTAGGGTTTTGGGGCTTTAGAGGCTGAAAAGGAGGCAAACCTGAAGGAAGAAGGATGTTTAAATAGGATACACATGATCAAAATTTAGGGTTTAGACATTCCTCGTACGCCCAACATACGAGGTCGAAGCTTCGCAACCAAGTATGCTGACTACGCTTAGCGTACTCCATGGTACACCTCGTGTAAGTGCCCTCGCACGAGTGCGTCCTTCGTACACCCCATGTACACCCAGCGTACTAGGGTTATTCCCCAAAACCCTAAATTCTTCCGAAGGCCATAACTTTTTCATTTTAAGTCCGTTTCCGACGAACTTTATACCCACAGAAAGGTGATGTGATGCCCTATACTTCTAGCAACCCATCATAGTCTTAAAACTCCCCGAACCAATCCCAAAATTTATAAAGGACTGAGATAACAAATTACGATTATGCCATTGGGCTCCGAAACACCATCGAAAACTCAGATCACTTAGACTTTAACACCCTCATCCAAAAATGGTCAAATCCTTCTTCCCCAATATCCCAAGCCTTAAGAAAACTGATGATCGGGCCCCAACCCCGAATAATAAAGTGATTCGAAACCGGGTGTTTGAATTTGAAAGAGTTAAATTATTTTAAATAAAAAATATATGTTTCTTTGAATTGATTTTTTTCTTATATATATTAACATGCAATTATTTGTTGTACATTTGTGAAACTTGACTAATTTAGGGTGGACGACAGGATATCTCTTTTTGAGTTTATGAATTAATTATGACTAGCATGAATCTGAATCAACCATCATTACCACAACAAATGAAATGAGGCATGATGAGGATGAAAATTTAGACGACGGTCAATAAGTTTATACTTTATACTATCAAACTTTGAATTGTTGTATTATATTGCAAATGTCATGCATTAAACTTGGCAAGATTTGTGTTTATTAGTAAATAGTTGTGTATTCTGTGGGGAAAATTATAAGAAATGATTGCTAGTAATATTCAAAAATGCTAAACATGTATATTAATAAGGTGTTGTTTCTATACGTTACAAAATGTTATATCTTTAAATATTATTAAAAGAGAACATTTAATTCATCAATGAAACAATCAGGACCATTGATTGTGTTTTAATTCTATATTTTTCATAATTAGATCAAACTGCTGACATCATCTTCCCCAAATAAAATTCAAACAAAATTACATTTAATTATAGAATCTATAATAATTATAGCATCTTTAAATTCAGTAATTATTTTATCAATTGAAACATATCATTCTATTTATATACATGATATCAGTTTCTCTAATTAATATTGTTCCTAATTTAACTCCCTTATTTATAGCTTTTGATTTCTAAATTCAAACCCGTTTATATATATATATATATATATATATATATATATATATATATATATATATATATATATATATATATATATATATATATATATATATATATATATATATATATATAAACTCATTAAACAATAATATCAATAATTAAGTTATTAACCAATAAAATCTAATATAATCCCATTAAATCAGCAAAATATTTAAGAGTCAAAATTAAAATCAATATTATTCATAATTTATCTTCCAGTATATCTCATATAAAATGAACAAAGCTAGTGGAACGGATCAAAAGCAGGATAAAGAAGTTTTTTTTTTTTTTTTTTTTTTTATTGTTACACTTCAACTTGCATGGACAAAGACATATATGTTGTTTCAAGGATTTCAATAACTCTTATACATATTATTATAATCTTCGATTAAATTTTCAAATTTTATATTAGTGAATTTGTTTCTATCAACGGTTTTAGTTTCAAAATCACCATTATAGTACAAGACTTTATCGGCGTGGGGTCACTTATGTTATTTAATTGTAACGCAAAGAAACTTCTGAAAAAAAAACACACTAGAGTTGCTTCAAAAGTTTATTGAGGTTATTGGTATTAACTTCATTTACATAAAACTGATTTTTACTTTTTGTCTGTCTATTTTTATAACCGTTAGTTTTTCCATTTTTAGGAGGGTAATATGAAGATTTATCCGTCTGATTTGAAATTACTTTTGGATAAAAAGTTGTCATTCAAAATTCAAATTTCTCATTATAATTTAAAGAACAATGTTGATGGTTATGCAATCTCAACTTCAATGTTGATAATAAAATCACTTTTGAATTGGAAAAAAAAAATTAACATCGAACAGATAACATTCTTTTACGAAACATACTACAAACACTACACTTATTAGATTCGTTTTTTTATATCTTAGTTGATCAACTAACATATGTCTATGTACTACAATTATAGGCGTCGTAATCTGATTCGTTTAACGTTTTATCGGCGAAATTCGGATGTCAAGACACATTAAATTTAAAGGTTTTAAATATAATATAACTAAATCTAATATTTTAAATACTTTAAAATATTATTAACTTTTAGATTGACATATGTATTTATTTTCTATATTTAGGATGCAGTTTCGTTTACTGGTGATAACGTCACACCGACTTCGAATCTTAATAAAAGTATTGTAACAAGTCCACTAACTAAGTGGACATCCTTTAAAAAAAGGTCTAGACATGAAGAATTAAAACACAACTTGGAATGTCTTTATGATGTTGATAATATGGAGACAATGTCCTCAACCAAACGATCATTAACATAAATCGCAGATCGTACTTATGGAGAATACAAACCAAAATTGTTAATTCCAAATAAAGAAAAATAATATACGGTTTTCATGATTTTATATGAGTACTTAAGTGATTTGAGTACAATTGATTTCATATTATGTTTACATACAATTTGGTTTTTGGGTTTTTTTTTTCTGATTACTTTGTTTAATACTATTCGTTTTCTAGGTTAGAATTTTGATCATTTAAATATCTTTTGGGTTTTATGAAATGTTGAATTATTCATTTATTTGCCTTTTGGGTTTAAACTCATATGAATTTAGAATTTTAATCATTTTTTACTCTATTATTTCGTTTGAATGTGAATTTGTCAACATTGTTACAATGTTATTCATTACAACTTCAATATAAATATTAGCAAACTACAACTTTTTATGAAATTATAAACTTTTATAAATCTTTTAACCATTCTAAAACAATAATTTACAATTTATTGTGAATTTATTGAAAAATTTATTAGTAAACATTTAGCATTGAAATATTATTATTTTTTAGATATTAATGATCTCCACAATTTTACAGATTTAAATAATAAAACCCATTACAATGACACTAGAGAGAGGCAAAGACTAAGAATTTTACATTTTTTTGGAAAGGGAACTTCCCTAACGAGGGTCTCCAGTCCAGATTTCACATACCAACTAATCCCCGCTGCGAACATGAGGTTATGCCTCATGACACAGAGGCTGAGTAGTGTGATGATTTGAATATGAGACAATAGGTTATCCACCATATCTTCCACATTTCTTACGAAGTCACCGCAACCCAAGTGTATGACATTTACATATACAAAATAGAAGATTGAATTCTATGTCTAAAAGAGAATCTTTATTTTATCATCTAAAGCAATAAATATTTTTTATTGTATTTCACTTATACCTTTTCCACTCTTAGATCAAATTGTTTACGTCATCTTGACAAATGTTTGGTCAAACACGTTGTCCATCAATGTTTCTTCAAGAAACTTAGTTTTCTATTATTTTTAATAACAAATTTGTTGAATTAAGCATACTTTGTTGATTATAAATTTGTCTATTTTCTATTGTTAAATCAAGTGTAAATGAATTTGAACAATCGTTAAATTTCATATTCTATGATGTAATTTATGCACTAATTAATCAAATAAGTACATATCCAAGTGGTGGTACCTCCAAGACAATAAGCAAACATGTAAATTATATATAATTTCACAATATTGTATTTTTTTACTGGATTTAAATGAATAATTACTTCTTTCACTTGATTTAAATTATTGATTACTCATATAAGGTTGTAAAAAAATAAAATTCTGATAAATTGAAAAAATTGTTCAACAAAACCTTAAAATTTTGAAATTTGCTGGAAATTTGGTTATATGCCAAGTTAAGTTTCTTTTTGTGTTGTCATGTTTGCTGATTTGGCTATGTAGAGTTCATTTGAAGTTCCATTTCTCTACAAGAATATTAATGTTCACATCCAAGTGGGAACAATCAAAACTGGTAAGCATTCTAAACGGATGCACTTCTTGAATCAAACATCTAAACCGAATTTCATTTGTTAGTTGGATGTACCGACCAAAATGTAAGATTTGTGAAAGTTCATTATTATTTATTAGTGTTAACCTTTAGCAAATTATGAAACTAATATTATATTTTTGTTAATAACATTTTTTTGTAATAATTTATATGATCGGAAGATATGTATATGTGATTGGGTGTAGCCTAAAAAGTCATATTTTAATTTTTATAAGGAAAAATACTTTGAAATCAACCAAGCTACAATGTCTGAATTTGATGTTTATGGTTATGAAAATTCACTTTATTTGTACTGTTTATCGAATTTCTTTGCAAAATTTAATGTTGTCGGTACATGTAACATCTTATTGTTGTTTTTGGTTTTACATGGCTGATATGAGAAGAACCATATCAGCCTCCATGAGGGTTGGTACGCCGAACACACTTAATTCATAAAACAACTACACAACATGTTTTAATCAAGAAATCGCATTATGTTGTGATAAACCAAAAATCACATAGATTATTTATGTTAAACATTACTGTATTAAAAAACCCAATTGCTCTAATACAAATATTAAATATTTTTATCTACTAAGTTTGGTTCAAAAACTCTAACAATGAATCTAACTAACATTTTTTTTATTAAAATTCAACCTAAGACAAAGCCACCTATTAATGTGATATGTATCTAATCATTGTCCGCGTTTAACGCGGGTCATAATCTAGTTTAATACTAAACTCCATAGCGACGCCATGTTGTCCACGATTTATGTTCATTTGAAATGGCTGTGTATTATGTCGGAAAAATTATAAGAAATAATTACTAGAATATTCAAAAGAATAATTACATTTTATGCCTATAAAGATTACTATCCATTAAAATTATGAAAAATGTCATCATTTCATATATTTTTAAAATTATGAAAAATGTCATCATTTCATATATTTTTTTAATTATCTTAAGGTTTTTTTTTTGGAAACAACAAATATATTAAAAAACTCACATCAAGACAATGTGAGGAAAATTACATGTACAGAACATGAAAAAGGTAGCATACGGAAAACACAAAATATTACAAACAAAGAAATGAACCTAAATACCATACTCTCCGGTCAATGTTCTTTAGCAATCTCCTATGTTTACACCATATGAGAGTTATCGACTTTATCCTTTCCACTGTGTTTGTCGGGACAAAAGGAATGTTATTGAAAAGCCTTTTGTTTCTATCATTCCATATAACCCATAATGCTCCGCATAAAATCACATTCAACAATTTTCTTTTCTTTTTGCATTTAGACCATCGTGATATGAAAAGTAACATATCTTTCACGGAATCAAAACCATCACAGGAGATTTCGCACCAAAAAAGAATAGAGTCCACCACTTTCGCCAATGGGCATATGAGTAAAATGTGATCACTCGACTCCTCCTGATAGTTACAGGAACCATATAATCGATGGAACTGTGACACCCCTCCGTTTAAGTGCTAATGCTGATGGGATTTCGCCCAACCTCACTCTCCATATAAAGCATAAAACTTTAAACGGGATCACCTTACACCATTCAAATGGTCCATCACACACCACATAACCTACCAATTCAATCCCATCGCGTAACAATCTCACAGAAAAACGATGGTCAATCATGAAATCAAAGGCCCAACGGAATTTTGTTGGGTTCCAGTACACCATCTCCTTAGGGTCGATATTGAGCTTTTTTAAGGAAGGCCTTATTTTGAAAATATTGTTCCAAACACCCGTTTTGGATTTATTAGCAAAAATAGACCAATGTCTTCCGCCTGGGTCATGGATGCAACGAATAACTTTCGCCCATAGTGTAGAATTATCACTTTTCAATCGCCACATTCATTTAGCTAGCAGGGATATATTAAGACTTTTGATTGATCCAAACCCAGTACCCCCACCTTTTTTGGAGCAATAAGTTTTTCCCAAGCCACCCAACTTATACTTTTATTTTCCAAATTACTGCTCCCAATAAATCTTCTTCTAATTTTCTCGAGGGCACTCCTTTCAGAATAACAAAGATGGAAATAAAAAAAGTAGGAAGATTACCATGAACTGCCTTTGCTAACGTCACTCTTCCACCAAAGCTAAGCGATTTCGATTTCCATATCGAGAGCTTAGAATGGAATTTCTCAATAATCGGCCTCCAAGCATTCTTTAGGTTCATGTTTTCCCCTACTGGAATGCCAAGATAAGTGAACGAGAGAGATGATGGCTCATAACCAAGAGGGGCAGCCCAATTCGATATTTCATTAGGTGATGCTCCGACTCCAAACACTCTAGATTTGCTAAAGTTAACTTTTAACCCCGATGAAACATAGAAGCACCTCAATATCCTTGCCAAGTTAGCAATATTACGTCTTGACCATTCTTCGATGAATAAGGCGTCATCTACGTAAAAAAGATGAGACAAACAGATATAAGAGTTTTGGAATTCGATTCCATCAAAAACTCCTATCTCGACCGCCGTCTTCATTGCCACATTTAACCCTTCCATCGCAATGATGAATAGGAAGGGAGAAAGCGGGTCACCTTGCCTCACCCCTTTCTCCATAGAGAATTCTTGTGTTGGACCTCCATTGATAATCACCGATGCTCTTCCCGATTCTAAACAATTACGAATGCAATATCTCCATTTATTATCTTTAGGTATATTAGGAATATATCAAATTAAATTAAATTAAATGATGGAATGATAATACTTATCATAATTTTTAGGGAAAATGACACATACGTCCTATGAAGTTTCTAGGGTTTACCTTTTAGTCCCTAAACTATTTTGATGCCTTTATGAGGGAACAAAGTCATTTTTGTCGGGTCTAAGTCCTTTTGGCCAAAGTGAAGTGGTCACCCGGTTACCCCTTTGCCATATTGGCATTTGTTGACCAATTCCCCTAAATTGACTTTGAATTTTTCCATTTCATTAACCAAACTTGCCACATCACCAACTGTGCTCTGTTTGAGTTCTTTAATTTGGAGAGTTCAAGGAGGCTTCTTTGATGGCGGTGCTTTTGACTAGCCCTCACTCCATCAAACCCTATTCATCGCAAAATCAAATCTCAAGGAAATTAGACCATGCTCTCGTTTGTCTCATTTGTCTAGCAGAAATGTGAAAGGAAAAGGGCCAAGGCGAATCAAAGGCTTCAGGAGGGGTGTTTGTCTTTGAAGTCGACCGGTAAGGTGGAGGGTGGGACAACACCGATTTCCGGAGATCAATCTTTTAAATCGACGTTGTAGAGACTGAAAACGATAGCAATATCCGTAGGGCAATCCCAACTGGGAGTAGTAACTTAGATCCAACAACTCCAACAAAATCAACATAAAAGATGGAAATAGAGTCTAAAAAGTCAAACCAGAAATTCGTTAGGTGATAAAATAGACAATGAAGATACATTCGATCCAGAAAAGAGTTTATTGGGTCAAGGAACTTTAAAAAACAGCTCCATATCTGGTAAATTAAGTGACGGAGTTAGCAGCATTACAATAACAAATGGGAGCAGTAAAATGAGTGAACGAATGGATCTTGTTGAGAGTGGTAAGAGTAATATGTGTAGAGGAAGCACAAGCACCAATGTAAGTGATGAAGGCAGTTGTAGCGATTTAAGCAGCAGTGTGAGCAAACCACATAAATCAAACGATTCAAGATGGGAAGCCATCTTTGGCTGTTAGATCAAAAGACGAGGTTTCTGGTGACCTCTAGATTGTTACCTTCCGGTCCGACCAACAGGAATACGAAGGTGAAAGAGGCAGATCGGTGATGAGAAGGCTGCAAAGATCGACAAAAGGAGGTGGGGAGGTCGATTTCCGGTGGCCTTCAACTTCGATTAGTCAATTGTCATGGCCGATATGGTGTTTGAGGGTAGAAGCAGCTCACACATGGGTGTTTGTGGTGGTGTTGCTCGGCAGGAGGAAGAAGGGAGGGCCCCAAGTTTTGGGTATGTGGCACTCAAACCGGTTATAGCAAGTCAAAAGGACTAAAAAGACAGATAGACCAAGAGTTTGTTCCCTCATAAAGTCACTTAAAAAGTTAAGTGACTAAAAAAGTCAATCCTAAAAATTTTATAGAGCGTATATGTCATTTCCCCTAATTTTAATAGGTAGGAACCTTTATAGACAATAAAGTTAGGGAACAGTTTAAGTTTAATTTATTTATTCGAAAATGCTAAACATGTATATCAATGAAGTGTTGTTTCTATATGTTTTAAAACGTTTTATTTAATACTAAACTTGATAGCGACGCCATGTTGTCCCAACACACATCTATCTATTTTTGGAAGTTAGATATATTGTGACTATATATGGTCGCTACAGTTTATCATTTTCATTCAATTTTTAAAGTCTATCATTGCATTCATCTACTAATGCTTGACTTTCATTGACGTTGCAAAATATACCATTTCTTGTAGTGTTGATAAATCGGTATTGTTTGGTGAATACATAAATGCAGTTCAAATTCTAATCAAACATAAACCGGTTAACAATGTTATATAACAAATCTAGAAATAACAGTTTTCAAGCTTCCAAATGTATAATACATATTAACATGAGAATTCCTTTATCTGGTTCAGTTAAATGACAAAATAAGCTATGCAAAAAGTATGTTGGTACTTGGGTTACAAAGTTGATAAATGGACAGTAAAAGAATTAAAACCAGTGAAAGTACTTGGTTGGCGATTGCATAGTACAAAATAAAAGAATTTCAAAAAAAATTGAAGCACTAAAAAGACCCGGTTTCTTAGTATAAATAAAAACCAGGCTGTATAGTCAATCAGAGATATGTATCTTACTCACAGAAAAGAACCCAGTTGTATGTATAAGAATCAGGTTGTATGATCACATAAAAGAGGTCCTAAAGCACCCGGTTTTATTTATAGGAACCGGGCTGCCTTAAATTGATACGACCTTGCAAACCAGGTTATTTTAAGCATTTAAACCGCGGGTCCTTGTTTTTTTCTCTTTAACCTATTTTATAGTAGTGTAATTTCCTTAAACTATACACTCCTATTAATTAGGAGATATATCAGGTTAAATTATAACACAATATAACAAATCCACAACTGTTTCGAAGTTTCGAAACAAATTAACAATTTAAAATGCATGTATTAATTGTATAACGTGCAAAGCACTTCTTGGTAAAGCAACTGAATTAAAGCATAAAAGGTACGTATAAAAAAAAACCATTTTTGAATTAATCAAGCTTGAAGAGGACTAGGCTCGACAGAAGCATATAAGAGGAGCTGAGGAGGTCAGGGTCATTCTCGAGTATCTCCATTTCTTCTTGGCCCAACGTTACCCATGCTTCAACCCCATCACCGTTCCTTGTATCCATCAATATTATGACATTGGCATAAAGAGGAATATCATCCCTGAAATTTCCATAGCATGACCACACTGGCTTTCCCCATCCAAAATCTACTTCATTAAACCCATAATTACACATGCTGCTGGATGAGTAGAAATCTGCATCATAGGTTGACAGCTGACCCCCTAACTGTATCATCTCATCAACAATATAATCACTCCCTTGTTCGCCTTTAAACTTCTCAAGAAATCCACTGTCAACTTTCGCTATACCAGCTTTAATATTCTCAATCATGGTCTCTAATCTTAAACTGTCTTTTAATTTATCACAACGAGTTACACCGGTCCAGCAGATGTTCCCAATCGCATTTTCTGGTACGGGTGGCGCAAATCTTCCTCGTATATTCATGGCAAATTGCAAAATGGAAGGTCGTTCTCCGTGTAAACTCCTTGAGGCAGCTGTCGCACACTTCCAAATCAGTGAGGTCACTGCTAAAACACGAGTGGGGGAGACAGAAGTAGATGCAGCTGCTTTCTCCTTTAGTGTTTGTATTCCCGAGGAATCAAACAGAAATCTCTTGGTGGAACACTTTCCACGTTTCAACATCGCAGGCCTTACTGCTAAGAATGATAGAGGGCAAGATGCACTTGAAGCTACATTCGTGTTGGGATGGAATAGAGACGAAGAAACAAAATTAGGGTAAACCATCTTCTGGGGATCATCATACTTTGCTGCAGACGCCCAAGCATTTAAAAACGTAGAGTATGTGCGACCATCAATAAGCTTGTGTGAATTGTACATGGAAATAGCAACACCTCCACAACTAAAGAAGTTCACTTGGATCAGAGACAGATATTGTCCTAGTGTTGGCTCCTTACAGTTTAGGGGACTGGGAAGTAGCCCCTGGAGTAAAGTGTAATCTGGTTTGGCCACAAAACTTGAGAGATCACCATCAACTCGTGTCTCGACATAATGCACACCTTCGTCAGTACATACGATATTGTTATCGTCCATATACTTTCCTGCAAATGGGTAAAATCGAGTGAGTGTTTCCAACAATGAATCCCTTAAGAGTTTGGATCTTTCAATCACCAAGTTGTCGATGTTGATGTTGGTGTTTCCATTAACGTTGTTTGGATAAAAGAAAATAAATGGAACGTAGGAGGGAATATTGATTTGATCCAATGCAGAAAGCTTGTATAATCGGAGTTCATGGGGAGTTGGCTTATCAGGCTTCACATGTTGTATAGACATAACATGGATTCCACTTTTGTTATTTTCTTGGACGCTTTTATCACCAGCATGCGTTTGCGAAAACTTGAATCTGCTTTAATAAACATGAAAACAATCATCTTATATTCAAAAGAACAAACATTATTTGCAACCGGAAATCAATTACGATGTTTAACCACAGAGAAGACTTCACGTACTCTTGAGGTATTGCACTTTGTGGTTGAGCCGAAAAGAACCGAGGTTCATAGGCATATTGCTTGTTAGTAGCGAGATATGCAGCAAGTGATCGTTCTAGTACAAGAAGAGGATGCTTGGATGCCTTCGAGGAGGCCAACAAGCTACCGAATAGCCTCATCATTTTTGCCTGAAAGCCTTTCAACCAGACTGTATGTTGGATGCTGATTTCTTATATGTCTCTATATATAGGTAAATCTATCTATGAATATAAAGATGGGATGGGAAGATAGTTTATATATAGGCAAAGGCATATGTTAAGTCGCACTACATTTATGATTTATCTATGGTCTATCATTTTCAAGCTGGACATTTGAATTTTTCAGAGATCGCGAGGTTCTATCAAAATTCAAAACTACGCCTCTTCACGCTAAGATAATATTATAAACATTTCGAATTTCCTTCTTTATCATCACCATATTCATCTAAATATTATAGAAATCAAAATTCTAACAGACATCTTATTAAATATTGGTAATAGATGTGAATACTGTAATGAGAGCCATTAAGAGAAAAAAGAATAAAGAAAAGAATTATAACACAAAGGGTTTATGTGGTTCGTTCAATACTACCTATATCCACAAACAACAACAGGGGATATCGTATTCAACATGCAAAACCGTTATAACGTATGTTACATCAGGAATCGAGTTTCAAATATTGATGGTTGTAAACACTAGTCACACGTCCAGAGGTTCTCCATCTTGACTCAAATTATCATTAATTGTCAAGACTTTATAAGAACCATCTGGTTCCCCACCAACTGCCTAGAAGGACTCACATCGTTCAAACATTTACTAAGTCGGCAAGTGTAGAGATTGAACTTATCCATAGTTTGAATAACTTGATGCCTTCACCGATTATGCTTAGGCCATCTCAATAGGGATTTAATGGTGAGTTTAATTGGTGAGATTAATGGAAAAAAAGAGAGTTCAATACATAAACCCACTATTATGGGAGGAGTTCAATGAACGGTGATATGTAATTTTTTCTTTTTTAAACCATTTCACCAATAAAACAGTATTTAAATAATTACATCATATATATATAATGTATATGTCATTATTTTTTTATTTATAATATTTGTAATTTACTTTATGTTATATTGAATAATTTAAATCATCAAGGTAATTTATATTATAATATTCTAAACAAAAAAAATATTTAAATCTTAAAAATATTTTAAAACAATAACATATACAACAATCATTAATTAATAATTTACAATTAGTAACTTTTAATTTCTAATTAATGTAATATTATAGTTTTACAATATTATTTATAAAAAGATATAATTAAATGTTAATGTGGAAATTCATTAAACTCTTAAGAGTTTAATGAAATGTAGAGTTTAATGAATAAAATGATATAGTTAGTGAAATGCTGATATGACAATCCATTAAACTCTTAAGAGTTCAATGCATTGGAGATGACTTTATATGCATACCCAAGATACAACAAGTGGGCCACTTGGCCGAATATTTACAATGTAAATGTATATACATGGGATGAAGACTTTACAAAGAATGTACAACTAATGTATAACTAATATGTCCCTACAGTTTGTTGGAGGGCAACGAAGACTTAGGGTGTGTTTGACAAATGTAGCTGTTAGCGGTTAGCTGGTAGCGGGTCGTTGGTAGCGTGTAGCAGGTAGCTGGTAGTGGGAAACTATAGCTTTTATTTGTTATATGAATGTTTGGCAAAAGTAGCTGGAAACTTTTGAAATATATAAAATTACATAAAAGGAAAATTTATTAAAAATAAATAAATATATAAATATATTTTTAAGGGTAATTATGGAAATTGATTTCAAAAGCTCATGAGCGTTTTGTTTAATGCTACATGAAGTAGCTTTTAGAATCGGAGCGTTTTGTTAAAACTAAAAGCTAAACGCTCCTACTGTCAAATGAAACTTTTTGTTTAAATTATAGCGTTTTATCAAAAGCTAGAAGCTAGAAGCTCCCAAACGCTTCCAAAAGCTCCGTGTCAAACACACCATTAGATTCGATCGGAAGTGGCAAAACAGAGGTGCCAGGACTTGGGAGAATGTATAACTAATGTATGCCTAATATATATACTCTACTAGTATTAGTTATATATTACTTATACATTCTCCCGGCCCGGGAGAATGTATCTCTTTATTCTAATAAATAAATAAATTTATTCTTCTATTGACATGTGTCACAATAGTAGAAATTCTCTTTAATATTAAATATCACCTATCATGCCACATGTCAACATATTAATTCTCCATTTTAAATTTTAAATTTTAAAATTTTCACTTTAATTACATTAAATTAATAATTGATTCTTCATTTCAAATTTTAAATTTTAAATTTTACACTCTAATTACATTAAACTAATAACATTAGAATAAAAAATAGAATAAAGTTAATATATATTATAAGGTGATATAATTTTATGTATTTATTTAAATCAACGATTATAATTTTATATAACTAAAAAAATATCTCTTAATTAATAATTTATTTAAAATAATTTATTTGAAATAATTAATAATTTTAAGTTTTTATTATGAAAGTTTAATTAATTTTATAATCGTGGTTCTCACGAGTTATAAACTAGTAACTAATATATGACTAATACTCCATGGGTAATTCGCCTTACTCAACCTATATGTCGGGTTCACTTCAATTGCTATCTTCTGAATAGTGAACACACACACACACACACACACACACACACATATATATATATATATATATATATATATATATATATATATATATATATATATTCTTCACGAACATCGTAAATTAAGTTAAGTTTGACATCAACAGGATTCATCATAGATCGAATGGATTCTTTTCCATACCTAACACACTCTAACTTTCATAATACAAAGGAGGCGTCATCCCTACCTTAAATACAAGACTTTGAATGAGACCATGTATATATCTATAAGCACTCCTTAATCCAGTCGGTCGTTGACACAAGACAATTATGTGTTGTAATGATGTCTTCGAACTAATTGCACATTTAAATTAGGTAAGGATATAACACATTTGTGATCATCTCTTCACCAAGTCACCAACATGATCTAAGTCTACATTACCAACAAATCATCATTACACCATGAACTAGAAAAATATGTGTCGTTCCTTTCAAGTATCATATTATTCACTTCCTGGTTCCTTCTAAACCTTTATTAAATTGTTTATAAACCTACTTACCACAATAACTACATGAGTAATATTAGGTCTACTACAATACATAAAATACATGACACTTCCAACAACACTCAAATATGGATCTCTGCTCATGTAAAATTTCCCATCATTTATCCTTTGTATAGTGCTACGATCGAGTTTAAAGCGTGTTGGTAAATGAGTTCAACCCAGCTTGCACTGATCTATATAAAACTATTTCAAAACTTTCTCAATATACTTTTGTTGACAAACATATAAATGATTTGCTTCCTCTCCCTCTAGATCTCCACGTACAATATTTTATTTGTTACACCAAGTCATTTATCTCAAACTGATCACATTTCAATAAAGCTTTCAAGTCATTAATTTTAGTCATATTCTTGGTTGCAATTAGCATTTCAACCACATATAGCAACATATATATATATGTGTGTGTGTGTATGTATGTGTGTGTCACACCTCCAAACTGGAACGACAGAAACGTTCGGGGGCGGAGGACGTCATGCTTGGTATCACAACACATGCATCATAGTAATCAAAGTAACCAACAACCATTTTATTAATATTAAAGTGTTTACAAAGTATGATTCATAAAAGATTGACTCCAAAAGTAAATAACAAAACAAGATATGAAGCTACTATACTCCATCTTCTGAATCCAAGTGCGCGTACCTATCTATTAGTTTCCCGAGAATACAAGTTATTTTGAAAGAGTAGATCAACATTTAAGCTAGTGAGTTCATAAGTATTTTAGTTATAAAAAGTATATTATAAGTTCTTTAGAAAAGTTCGCCTGTTCCTCCAGAAAATCCTATATTTTCTAATGTGATGAATGATATGTAAAAATGACTCTACAATTCCTTCTATGAGTACTAAACGGATACATGTTATATACAATTTAGAGTAAACAAACAATCGATTGTGTGAATCTGCCCTAAGCCCACAACCAAACAAGGAACAAGAAATGGGGCAGAAGTCACACATCCCATTATTTGTTAGATCTTCATTGTATACAACCCTAACGTATTCATTTTGTACTTACGGAGTTAACTGTAATAGTTCTTTTATATTTGATGAAAATATTCCTCAAGAAAATCATATATTTCCTTTAGTAAAAACGGTAACCACAATAGTCCTTCTATAATCACTTAGTTTATATTAGTTATATGTAATCTAATATCGAACAGACAGTTAAATGTGTGAATCTGCCCTAAGCCCACAACCAAACAAGGAACAGGGAATGAGGCGGAAGTCACACATTCCTCTGCCTATCGGATATTAATTATATATAACTTTGTTTGTATAAATTAAGGTATTATAGAGTTAACCACTTAAGGTCTTTTATGTTATACTAGATCAATAAGAAGTATTAAAGCTTTTATAAATGAGTTTCTAGTTTCACTAACTTTATTGTGAAACATTGTTTTTTGTAAAAATGCTATTGTTTTTAGAAAGTTCAATCGAAAATTGTTTACCTTAAAAGAATGATGTTTACCATAGAAAATCCTATATTTTCTATAAAAGCATGATGTTTACCCTAAAACCGACTGGTTGTCTATGTTGTTCCAAGTTTGAAAAGCACAACTATAATCAATGTACCTACTCTAATGATATCTAGTTTAGTTGATAAGTTAATACTAAATAAAGACTTGGTTGTTCTGGAAAACCTGATGTGATGATACTACCCTCCTATGATCACTTAATACATACGAGTTGTATATAACCAAGATCGAACAGACAGTTGAATGGGTGAATCTATCCTAAGCCCACAACCAAACAAGGAATAGGAAATGAGGCGGAAATCACACATTCCACTGTCTACCGGACTTCAATTTTATCTAACCATGTGGTATATACTAAGTAAGCACATAGTTAATACCCCTTGAGACTGTTCGTGAAAATTATATTATTATGTAAATATATTGTTTTTTATCTATTTGTGAGTTTTATCAACCATACTAATTTGACTAGTGTAAAACACGACATATTGTAAACGTTGAAAAGAATATGACATTTGCCACCCGCAAGCCTACCGGTCCGACTGTAGCTAATAGCGAGGTGCGGGATTGTCAAACCCGTATAGATCTATACACAAACTCACGCTCTCCCTCCAGGATACTCTGGTCATAAGGGTAGACTTCCATTGGTACTTAAGTAAGTACCGAAGATGTGTCTTACAAGCTAGATTAACGACTTTACAAGTAATAATGCGGAAAACCCTTTTTATAATTAACATATAAGTTTATAAAAAGATCAGTTTGTTCCTTAAGTTAAACTTAATAAATTTTATAAGCTTATTTCTACGTTCTAATCAAAGTTTCATGTTCTAAATACAATTCATTTGTACAAAGACATAATAAACAATTTATATTTTAAAACACAACATTTCTTGTGTTTTACTTGTATCCCCCCCCCCCCCCCTAAAACATTTAAAAAGTGGGAAAAAGACATGGGGGTAAGAACTCACCTTATGTGGGTGATTCAACTAAAGGTTCGATATAGAATGATAAGTTCCACGAATGAAGTCCTGAGGCGCAAACAAGTCCTAAATGACATATAATGATACATATAGGCTTGAAATTAGTGAATCTAACTACAAAGGTGAGTGGGAAACAACCTAGGACGCAAGAATAACTCACCAAAATAGTGTTAGAAGCAAGTTAGGAGGTTGAAATATGATCACGGCTGGGCTTGAGGCTTGAGGTGTTCACGGCTCAATAGGGTGTTCACGGCCCAATTGTTGAATGGTTTACGACCCAAATGATGGTTCACTACCCAAATGAAGGATGGTTCATGGCCCAGAAATGGTGAAGAACACTTGAAGATCTTATTGTTTGGTGAGTGTTTGAAGGCTCTTTGATGTATTCCAAGAAGATGGTAATGAAAAGGGATAAAAAAGAGTGAAAGATGAAGTTCTTGTGGATGATACTTGAGAGAGATTTGAGAGGATCACGGCCATGATTAAAGAAAATGAGGTGAAATGCATAAAATACTTATATATAGCGAGGTGATTGCGGCCGAGGAGTTCACGCCCGTGAACCGAGGGTTCACGGTCCGAAGCTCGTTCACGGTCCAAGGTCTTTGTCCTGTTTACGGCTGCGAAGCTCCACAATTCCTTATGCTTTTCTCTTCCAAACTATAACACACTTAGTTACAAGGTTTAGAACTTGTAAACTAATAATCCATCTAATTTAAGATAATGGAAGGAATAAGTTTGACAAAAGTTGACTTTATAAGAATAAAATGTTTGGGTTGTGACAATATATATATATATATATATATATATATATATATATATATATATATATATATATATATATATAATCAGGATCGGGTGAGGACTAGAAAAATGATGAGGACTGTAAAGACAAATCACTAGCATTTGTTCAGAAATTTTGATGGTTGATATTCAATGTGAAAAATAACCATTTGTTAAAAGTTGAAATTTAAATGTGTCATTCTACAAAAAGGTGAAAGGTTCGGGGTAGTCACAACAAGAAATTAGCACATTAGTGACTCCCCCTTTAGCGACAACACCACCTCTTAGTGACGACAACAGACAAACGTGCCTTTTATCGCCACTAAAAGGTGGGTTCGTCACTAATGGGCTCCCACCGACGATCTGTGCATCCCACACAAAGTTGGATCGTAACTGTCCATATTTAAAATGATCCGTCGGTTAGGGTTTAATGTCTTCACAGCTAATGGTGGCGATCCGTGTGAACGAAATTGTGACCCTACATTTTTTTTAGGATCGAAGGACTAATAATCACGGTAGAATTCGCATAAATCTCCCTCTAATTTTTCGCCAATATTAGCCTGACGTCACCGCTAAAGGGTAAGCCCCTTTTGTCTTCCTTCATCCCAAACGAGTCATTCACTACGCATAAAATTCTCTCTCACAAAATTCTGACGACGATTGCAATTGACTGCTCGTTGGTTTAACTACACCCACGTAAACAATCACCGACCCACAACTGTTGCTTGACTGCCGATTTTTTGATGAATTCGGTCGATTCTGCCAGCGCCGGTCACCACACGTCATCTCCGCCTCCACCGATGTGCGTTCGTTGTTCCCTTCTCTCTTTCTCTTATTGATTGCCGATATTTCACCTTAATAATGTTTTTTTGTTGTTTTTAAGCGGACGTGCTACAACCCTGCTGTATGTGGTGAATTGCATCACCATAGCACCACCGCTGTTAGCACCAACTCCGGCGAGCCTTCATTTCTTCCTGTAACATCCCGGAATATCAAGAGTAGAGTTGAAGGGCTAAAAGTGTAAATGGGAAAGGGCAACTCGGCGAGTCCACGAGTGGACTCGGCGAGTAGGGTCGCGACTCTAGTCGCGTGTTAAGTGACCAACTCGGCGAGTAGCATGGATGGACTCGGAGAGTTGGTGCTGAGTGGAGAAAACCCTAATTTCAAGGGTTGAGCCCTATATAAAGAACATCATATCTTCTCCCCAGCCTCTTTACTATTCCTTGAGTTCCAGAAGCCCTAAATTCGTGAGGATACCCCATTGTTGAGTGAATTAGAGCTTGGAGAAGGATCTTTGGTGCTTTAAGCTTGAAGATTGGAGGCTTGTATCAGGAAGCTTGGGGAGATCAGGAATCTACAGTTGGTTGGGCTCATTCCAGGGGTAAGGAACCATTTCCTTAAGTTATTTTCTTCATGGGTTCATGTGTGGTGGTTGATATGACATCTAAATTGAGATAGAAGCTTGGATCTGAGGATGCTACTTCAGATCTAAGCTTGTGATGGTCCTATATGTCATAAAGTCCCGATCCTTGAGTGTTTGGTGAAGCTCTTTTGTCCCAAACCCTAGCCCTAGAGTGTAAAATGTCTAGATCTCTTTGGATCCACGTAAAGTTTGCCACTTTACGTGATGGATGGCTTGTAATAGAGTAGATCTATAGTTTAGAGCTTCTGCATGGCTTGGAAAGCCTTTGTATGGTTTCAGATCTAGGGGTACTCGGCGAGTCACAAGGGTGTACTCGGCGAGACGCTTGAAGATAGGCTGGAACTCGACGAGTTGGAAGAACAACTCGGCGAGTTGGTTGAATATGGGCAGGAACTCGGCGAGTTGGAAGAACAACTCGGCGAGTTGGTTGCAGATAGCCTTGGACTCAGCGAGTCTGGTCATGAGGTCCTAACCTTTCTTCTGGTTGAGCTGTGAATCGGTGAGTCAAGGAATGACTCGGTGAGTCGAGTGTGAAAGGACTCAGAGTTGTTGGACTCGACGAGTCTCGGGGTGACTCGGTGAGTTGAGTCGCAGATTGGGGAAGTTCTGTGCATGGGGAATCGGCCAGTCATCAGGTTGACTCGGCGAGTAGGGTCAGTCAGGGGTTGACTTTGACTTTGACTTTGACCAAGGGTTGACCAGTTGATTTCCAGGGGCATTTTGGTAATTGTTGGCCTTTGTTTTAAGTTCAGAGTTTTGGTGTTGGCCAGTGTTGGAGATCGTATCAGTGGTCGGAGCAGCTTGGGTTTATCTGTTCAGTCGGCAGTTGCGAGGTGAGTTATCCTCACTATATCGACAGGGTCTACGGCACCTAGGCCGACCCTTTTATCGGATTGTGATATGGGTATCGTTGTTATGTTTTGTTTGTTGTGTTGTATCCTGGTAGTTAGAATGGTATATGTTAGAGACCTGGTTAAGGTCGGTATCCTGGTATATAGGATGATGCTATGCCAGTGACCGGTTAGGTCGGTATCCTGGTTAGGATGATGCTATGCTATGTGATCGGTTAGATCGGTTTGATTGGATGTGATATGTTATATGATTGAATGTTTAAGTGCACATGGTTGTTGGACTGGGGTTGGGTTGAGGCGGGACCTGCTTTGTGCTGTAGGCCAACATACCCACGGTGGACCAGTTATCCCGAAGGCCCAGCGAGCGGTCCGGATAGGCTGTAGGCCCCAATAGGGCGGATCAGACGTGCTGAGGCTCGGAGAGTGGGCCAGGCCGACTGAAGGCCCAGTGCGGGCAGACCAGTCATACTGTAGACTCAGAGAGTGGACCAGGTGGATTGAAGGCCCGGTGCGGGCGGACCAATCACATTGTAGACTCGATGTATGTGGTTAGACTCGGAGGGTGGAACAGGTGGACTGAAGGCCAGTGCGGCGGACCAGTCACACAGTAGACCCGAAGTGCATGGCTGTTTTGTGTTCTATTATGATATGACATGTTATGCGTGTATGGTATATGTGGTTGGTATTTTGGGGATATCTCACTAAGCTTTCGGGCTTACAGTTGTGGTTTAATGTTTTTCAGGTTCTTCAGGAGACCGTGGCAAGGCAAAGACATGATCGTACCGCTCCTCATGATTATGTTTTGTGATGTGATTCTTGGAATACTCTGAAATAATTGTATTGAAAACCTTTTTGTAATAATTTCATGAAATCGAGTTGTTTTTGAAAAGTTTAAATTGGTTGGAATTTTATGGTCGTTACACTTCCAAGACATGTTTTTTCTTGTCTTTTTATGTTATGAATTCAATGTTCTATGTGAATTATGGAATTAATATCGTAATGTTGATTGTGTATTTGATATTGAATGGATCAAAAACTAATCATATTTTTTGTATATGATTTTTCATGATTTAGGTTTTTGTGGTGAAAGTATATATATATATATATATATATATATATATATATATATATATATATATATATATATATATATATATATATATATATATATATTTGTTATTTTCTTTTATTTAGGTTTTTGTGGTCAAAGTATATATATGTATTTGGTAACGAATGGATCAAAATTTGTTCATATGTTAAATTGAATATTATTTTTCCTTGATTTTGGTTTTTATGATCAAGTGTGAAATTAATAGTATGTAAAATGTGTATTTGGTTTGTGTATATGCATGTAAAATCTGCATTTGGTATGTGTATATGTGTGTATATGTATATTTGTAGGCATAAAAATAGAAATTTTATGTATGTGTATTTGGTATATATATATATATATATATATATATATATATATATATATATATATATATATATATATATATATATATATATATATATATATATATATATATATATAGTTTGTATACTTGTATATGTGTATTTGTATGTAAAATGTTATGATTCACAATGTTATAATTCAAAAAACAAAAAAAAGTAGGATGCTAGAATTCTAAAAAGTTATTTAAAATAAAATGTTATAATTTAATCGAAAAAATCAAAAAAATATAAGATGTAAATCTACTAAATTGTAATTTAATAACTTAATTATTTAAAGTACAATTCTATACTAAAAAATAGTTTTTTTATATAATTTTAGTCTCTTCCTTTTATATCATAAAAAATACAATACTATAATTCAAAAAACAAAAAAGAATTGGATGCCTATAATTCTAATAAGTTATTTAAAAAAATTGTTATAATATAATGAAAAAAAACAAAAAGTATAAGACATAAATCTACTAAATCATAATAACATAACTATTTAAAGTACAATTTTATAAGATTTTTTTTGAGTTTATGTCTCTTCCTGTTAAATAATCAAAAATACTATATTATAACTCAAAAAAACATAGGATGCAATAATTGACATTATTATTTAAAGTACAATACGATAATAGAAAGACTACATAAGTAAGATGCTATAAATAATAAAAAGATGGAAAAATAATATGCTTTAAATAACAAAATATTCTACAATCCTAATAAGTTATTTAAAACAAAATGTTATAATATAGTCGGAAAAAAACGAAAAATATAAGACGTAAATCTACTAAATTGTAATTTAAAAACTTAATTATTTAACGTACAATGCAATAATAAAAAAAGTTGGGTTTTTTTTTTCAATTCAATTTTATTCCTTTTAAATCATCAAAAGCCTAGAAAATACCCGTCCAAAATTGATTTAATAATTAGTTATGGGTTATCCTTATTTTGGAACTGTTTTTTGAATACTTTATTGTAACATCATAAAATTTAAGACCGGTTTTATCAATTAATAAAGTAAATAAATGAAAAAAAATGATTTTTATAGATAAATCATCAAGGGATAATCATATCATTAGTTGATATGAATTTTGGAAGTTTAGAAGTGAAAATAATAGCATTTTAAAAGTTAAAGGGGCAAAAGTGTCAAATTGGCAAAGTGAGTTGACCAAAGGGTTGACTTACTTAGTGGAAATGACTACAAAGGTTATATAATTGATGGGGAAGGGATTACTATTCCAAAACATAAATTAAAATCATATGTATTGAAGTTTGGTAGGATTTAGCCAAAACACGGAAACTTGAAGGACCAAATATGACAAATCCGAAAATAAGAGTTCATCTTCTCCATTTCAGCCAAATATGAATGGTGGGAGGAGAAGAGATGAAGTGAAATGGCGATTCAATATCAAGAGAAACCCTAGGATTCGATCTTAAGTCTTCTTGGTTCATTTGGTGCAAGTTATGAAGGAAATCAAGGTTTTGAAGGTATATCTTCTTCCATTTGTTGTGGAAATTCAAATTTGTGAAGGGGGTTTGACCCCAATGTCGAAATTAGCTTCTTCAAATGATTAGGGTTTGGTTTTCTAACCTTCCTTGTGTAGTTTTGATGATATCAACCTCAATCCAATCATCTCATTTGATGGATTTGATGATTTGGGTGAAAAACCTCATGAATCCTAGAAAACCCAAATTGGGGAAATTACCATTGATGATGAAATGAGATTGAATTCTATGACCTAAATGATATTTGATAGCAACAAATCCAATTAGAAGGCTCAAATTCATCCATGATGGTAGAATCAACTATAAGCATGGATTTGTATTCATTTTTGGGGGAATTGGAATGAAAATAATGGAATCCTTTACATGTTAGCATTTTATGAGTATTTGATACTCATAGACATGATTTGATGCTAATAATATGATTTTAATGCAATAACATGAAGTCTTGAGTGATCTATAGTTGAATTTTTGGATTATTGGCTATAAGGGCATTTTGGGAAATCTATGGATGACTATATGATGATTGACATAGTAGAGGTGAATGACATTCATGAATATGAATTGACACTCTAGAGATGATATTAAAACATAAACATGAAGTAATGTTGGAAAATCTCTATCTCTAGTGACTATTATGGCCCAAGGGCAATTTAGGAAACATGGAATAAAATTGAGGATTTCATAGCTGGATTAGGTATTTACAATAAGATTAGTTATGGTTTTATGCGCTTGACAACATACATATGAGTATTTATTAAGTTGGGAATAAACCTTGTGTGTTTTGGAATGCTCAATTGAACAATTGGCTATTTAAACCTTATGATGGAATTTGAGAACCAATATATTCTTAAATGGTTTCAATGAGCAATTAATGAATTAAGTGGGGTGTTTTAGGATGCTAAAACACCTCCTAATTATGTGTGAGAACCTAAACAAATGGTACAAAGTGAATGTGAAAAGGGTCTTCAAGAACAATGCAAAGTAGGGAGCTATATTGAGAAAATTCGAGATTTTTGTGTGTGTGGACCTCATTCCACGACCGTGGAATGGAAAGGCCAATCATTCCACGTGTGTGGAATGCCATGATCAGTATCTTGTAATTTTTTCATAACTTTTGCATACTGAATCAGATTTACGTGCAGCTTTAGCCTACGTTCATATTTTTTTCATAAGGAATGAGATGAAACAATAAAATTTAGTATTGGAACCTTTGAGAGTATTTTGGTCATTTTAATGACTTGTGTCCATGTTATATAAGTGTTGTTTAAGAGTTTTTCTCTAAGGAAAGTAAATAAAAGAAGACTAGCTAGCCTATGTGTGATTGAGGTGAGTACGTCTTGGAAGTTTTCCTACTTTGGGGTACACGGAAAAATGATTATTATTATACTGAAAAAGCATTGATATATAAAATGTTTTAAAAGAAAGTGTTCAATTTTTTTTTGGAAAGGATGTTTGAAAGAATTTCGTGAAGGCAAGAATGTCTTAAGAGCAAAGAACGTTTTTGAAAGAAAAAATGTTTTAAGAGGAAATAACGTTTTTGAAAGAATGAATGTTTTTGATAATGTGTTTGAATATTTTGAAGTATAGATGTTTTACTTTTGAAATGAGCATTGTGATGCTAAAGTATGAAATGTGAAAAGAATGGAAAGTAATGATAAGAAACTAAAGTAATTACAAGAATTGGAAAGTAAAGAAAGAATGAAAGTTGTCCGGGCCATGATGCCTCATAAGAGGTCTAGAGGAATCTACTGGGGTGGCGAGCATCAAGTAACCAGAACCAAGCATCACCCAATAACGCCATCCTATCACCGACTGATCAATACTAGCATGCAAGTCTACAAGCTCATATACTAGGCATACAAGGGCATCTCTCCTACCATTCTATCATGCAAAAACTTAGCAGATCCTTAACCTTAACTAGCATGCGATTCGCATATTCACAGATCAAATCATATCAGGTAACATGTATGGGTATTTTGGAAAAACTTACTTGATCTCGGCTGATTGCATTCACAGATCAAATCATATCAGGTAACTAGCATGCGATTCACATATTCACATATCAAATCATATTCACCCTTTCATTTCTTAGAAAACTCTTTTCTTAAAAATAAATTATTTTTTGAAAAAAAAAACTTTACCAAATCCTCAGTTTGAGTTCAAAGACACCCGAGAGTATGCTGGAATCCCTCAAACCAAGGATCTGATAACAACTTGTAATGTCCCAAAAATAGACCCAAATTTTCATTTTTAAATTAAGAAACCAGTATCTCAAAAACATCATCATCAAGAATCCAAATAAAACAAACGTATTAATAAACATATCACATCAGAGTAAATCAAGAAAATGTGAAACTATGTGGTGTGTGCTCTGCAATCATCTCGAGCCCTTCCCTTGGGAACTGGAAGTACCTGAAACATAAACTGAAAACTGTAAACACAACGCTTAGTGATTTTCCTAAGATACCATATACCATAAATAATAAACACATAATGGACCCGACCCAACATCGAGCCTCGCCTGACATACATGTAAACATTTATCATATAAAGAAATACACATACAATAATCACAAAGATACATATAACATACAAAATGGTCATCAGGCCTCGCCTGGTAAGCATACAAGTACATAACACATGCAAGAGTCATGCAAACATCTAGCACCCTAACATATCATAATCATGGGTCGACATTGGTGCCTTCAACCCGCTAAGCACAGTGAGGATACTCACCTCGAACTTCTGAGTCACAAGGGTAAATCTCTAGCTGCTGGTCCGACAAATCTGCGAGCTAACAATACCAAATAATATCCAATCAATAATTTGATTCCTGTTGGGTAGCGTAGGAATTATTTTGTATTGCGTCATTGGGCTCGGTTTATAGTCCAGTTTTGCACTCCGGTTTGGGCCTGTCCAACCGTGAGCTTGTAGGGTTTACTATATAATAATATGCTTGCATGCATATTAGGGTAACGTTTTTGATAGATCGATTGATAGCTTACAGAATACTTTCTTTCATCGTTCCTGTAAACCTTTTAATCCTCTACAGTTGTAGTTCTTCATCGAGCTCTTCTGAGGATTGTTTATAATCATTCGACATTGTTCGATCCATTCTTGAGTTGTTTACTATTTTCGTGTTCTTGCTGTTTGCTCTTTAATTTACCTGTTTAAGATCTAATCGATCTTCAAGTTAATTTTAACTCATCAATTGGTATCAGAGCAGGAGGCTGTGTAATCGATACACTTCTTTTCTGTGAAAAAGGTTTCGATTAGGGTTTTTCCGCAATTACTGATATTTATTGAGCCGTCATCTCATTATTGACGTATCTCGATATTTATTGTTTTGCCCTAATTTGATTTATTACAAGTCTGATCTTTAAACAGGTTATTCGGTCATTATGGACGAGTCGCAATCGAATCCCATCAATATTTCGAACAGCATTGGATCAACAACAAAGATTCCCATCCTGTACACCCATGATTATGAAGTCTGGGCGCATCACTTTGAAGATTATGTTATAGGATCTGAGGATAATGGATACCTCATCTGGGAAGCAATCATTAATGGACCGTTTTCTCATTCTGCAACTTCAAGGATTATTAAAACTTAAAAGGAGTATAATGATCTTCTGAAAGATGTTAAAGATATTGCGCAAGATGAAAAAGATAAATTTCAGTGCAACATCAAGGCGTTAAGATTGATCAGATTCGCCCTTCAGTCCGACACTTTCAGGCTGGTAAGTTCATGCACGACGGCAAAAGAAATATGGGACAGGTTACGTGAACTGTACTCTACAGACGAAGATCTAGAACATTCCATTCAAACATTACTCTTGTCTGAGTTTGGTGAATTCAGGCAAGGAACCGAAGAAACTGTGATCCAAACGTTCGATCGCTTCAATCATCTTCTTAGCAAGATGATCAAACATGACATCGAAAGGAAGCTTATTGAGCAGAAGGTTACCTTCTTAAATGGTCTAAGATCAGAGTGGAGAGCAGTCGTGTCCACAGTTAAAGCCCACGAGCAATTTAAATCATATTCCTTGGCGAAACTGGTGGGCATTCTCAAATCTCAAGAGAAGATTGTGTTGGAGGAGAAGAATGTGGTTTCAAGCCTAGGTCCGTTAGCCCTCCTGTCCAAAAGTAAAGTTGTGATGGAGGACGAAGACCTCAACTTGGAGGATTATGACCTCACTTCTGAGGATTATGCTATGATGGTGTCTAACCCCAAGAGGTTCATCAAAAAGAGATTTTCCTACAACAAAAACCAAAACTGGCAGGGGAATTATAGTTCTGAAAAAGTTAAAGATGAACCGAAGGTTGAAGAGTCTAAGAAGGAACCGAAGGCAGATGGTGATTCTGGAGTAAGCTGTTACTATTGTGGTGGGAAGAACCACTATGCAAAGGATTGTGTCCTTAAAAAGATGGCTGAAAAGGATGAGGAAGCTTTGCTGCAGAAAAAGCTTGATGAGATAAGGAAGAAGAAATCTACCGCTAAACCTTCTATGAACTCTCTAATTGTGTAGGGTTCGGTTGCTGATGATGAATTCGGTGGCGTGAAGGTTTGGTCAACCGACTCTGAAGACGATGAAGTGAGGATGCCTTCCCATGGAAAGGCCTGTGTAGCTAAAGAAGAAAGCAGTGGAGGAAGGTGCTTGATGGTGTCCGACGTATCTCAGATGAGGGGATACAACACTGATGGTGGGAGTAATGAACCGAAGGAGCAACAGGATATGTGCTTTACAGCTAAGCCGCTCAGCGTGCAGTTCAACGAGCTCGACGAACTGATCAAGAAGGTACAATCCATCTTTGTCTCATTTAAAGTCCCACAAAGCTCATATGAAAAAGAACTAAAAAGTGTTAATTCAAGAATCTCTCATCTAGATAGTAGTTTAACTCAAACTCGAGTCACCAATTCTAATCTAACTGACCAATTAAGCAGGGTGTCTTCGAAGAGTGAGGAACGGCGCATGTGGATCGAACTAAAGGAGTCGGAATTAATCAAAACAAAAGATGAAAACATTTATTTATAGAGAGACAATTTAAAGTTGTTGAAACATCGAAATGTTTTTTGTTTAATTGCCAAACGTCTTTACACTAATATTACTCAGCTTCATTTGGATTGTGAAATAGGACAAAAGATTCATCGCATGATTTTACCCTTCCTTGAATTTAAGGAGGATGAAATTGATGCTGAAGCGTATAATTGTGAGAGTGTTATTTCATCTGAGAACGTTAATCCGACGTACATGTATGGACTGGACAAAATAGAATCTTTCATTAAATCCAAGGACCATAAGAACATGCTTAAAAACCTTTTGGATGAAAATGATAAACTGAAACTGAGAACCGAAACCATACAAAAATTTGATTCTTTAAACGCCAACTTGAGCTCAGAAAATAAAATTGATGTTGAAAATGCATCTGAGCTTAATGAGGACGATAATATGAGTGAAATTTCTGTAGTGGACACGGTTGACTGCTCAGAATTTGTAAAAAGTGAACCCGAAAATCACAAGAATCTAATTTCAGAAAATTCAGTAGAGTTCGCTCGTTTGTCCCAACAAAAGTCCCCGATTCTTGCAGAGAAGGCCGTAGTATATCAAAAGGTTAGAACCACTCCAAATCAGGTATACAAGGTCACAGGCGTAACCGAACATCAGACTGCTGAACTCACAGCTATTGTAAACGAAGACAATGCTGATGGCTGCGATGAATTCTTCTGGTCAGCTCCAATCGATAAGGCTGATGAAACAGTAGGTTTGTCTGAAAGGACCTCATGGAAAAGCAAAGGGAGATACGTACCAGAACCCTTGAATAAACCTGATAACTTCGATGTGCCAAGCACAAGCGGTACGAAAGACATTCCTCAAGAAAAAGGAATTCCAGCAAAAGAAGTCACAACTTCAAGTGAAACTTCCTCAGTTCAGAGTGAACCAGCCATAGAAAAACCGAAACCGAAAGCTAATATCCATCATCAACCGAAGCAGATGAGAAATCAGAAACGCCAAAGGAATCAGAGATACAGGAAGAATCTCTCTGAAAGAAAGCAGTTTTGGCAATCCCAGAATGCTTATTTCTCTCATCAAGACAAGAACCTAAAGTCTGAGAAAAATCCTATCGAATCGCAAGAGAGACACAACAGCCAAAAGCAGAGGTTCGGTTCGGAGAAAAACATCAACCGAAAGCAAAGGTTCGGTTCGGAAATCAAAAGAGATCAAAGCTCTAAGGTCAGTCCCACCAATGATCAAAAGCAAAAGGGTCACCTAGAGTCTCCAGCCAAGAAGTCATCTCAATCTAAGCTCTCTCATTCTATCTCATCTAATTCTGCTAATTCTTCCAACTCTTCTTCACCTCATTCTAAATCCCATTCTGCTCTTTCTCAAAAATATCAATCATCAGCAGAACAAAAGGGAAAACAAAAGGTTTCACCGTCTGAAACAGAGTCAAAACCGAAAGAACCAAATCCTAATAAAATTAAAGTTTTTACCATCAAAAAGAAAGATGAAACAACCCTAATTAAACGAACATATCTTGTTGACATCACTCTTACTATTCCTGTTCCTGTAAAAGGCTCACGAGGACCCAAGAAACTTTGGGTTCCTAAATCTGCTTAATTTTTGCAGGTTATCAGTGACGAGCAGTTTGATGAAGAATGGTACATTGATAGTGGCTGCTCACGTCACATGACAGGAAGGAAGGAAGAGCTAAGGGAATACAGGTCTCTTTCAAATGGTGGAAACGTCAAATTTGGAAACAACTCCTTCGGCACCATAAAAGGATATGGAGTGATTACTAATGGTGATTTCACGATAAGGAAGGTTGCATACGTGGAAGGGCTACAACACAACCTCATCAGTGTATCTCAGCTTGTTGGAGGTACCGGTCTCAAAGTCTCGTTCGATGATGAGGGTTCTGAAATAATTGAGAAGAAGACGAAAAGAGTTATTCTCAAATCTGAACGCAAAGGTGAAATGTTTCCTCTAAACCTCAAACCCATCAAAGGAAACCCAGCTATTTGCCTGTTATCAAAAGCACAATCTGACGAAAGCTGGCTGTGGCACCGAAGGCTCTCTCATCTTAACTTTAAGGACATCAACAAACTTGTCACTAGAGGTCACGTTCGAGGTCTTCCACTGCTCAAGTTCGATAGAGACCATCTGTGTGCTGCATGTGAAATGGGGAAGCAGAGTCGTCAAAGTCATCCATCTATAATAAACACTAAAGTTGTTGAACCACTTGAGTTACTTCATATTGATTTATGTGGTCCTTCATCTATCGAAAGCATCGGTGGTAGCAAGTATATTCTTGTTATTGTTGATGACTTTTCGCGGTTTACATGGATGTTCTTTCTGAAGCTTAAATCTGAAGCGACTCCTAAGCTAAAGGTATTCATCAAGCAGATTGAAGTACAGCTGAAAAAGGTCGTTCGCAACATCAGAAGCGACAATGGTCTGGAGTTCAAAAATAGAGAATTCGAAGAATTCCTGGCGGAAAAGGGAATTAGTCACAACTTCTCAGCTCCCTACACACCTCAACAAAACGGGATTGTCGAAAGACGAAACCGATCTTTGTGTGAAGCCGCCCGAACCATGCTAAGTTTCGCTTCCTTACCTCTTTATTTTTGGGCTGATGCTATTTCTGCTGCTTGTTTTAAACAGAACAGGTCATATCTCAACAAGCGATTCACGCTCACACCTTATGAGATTCTCAACAACAGGAAGCCCAATGTAAAGTTTTTCCATGTGTTCGGTTCAAGGTGTTTCATTTTCAATACCAAAGAACACCGAAACAAGTTTGATGTCAAAGCCGACGAAGGAATATTTCTGGGCCATTCTCTCACTTCTAAAGCATACAAAGTATTAAACAAGCGTTCGAGGAAAATCGAAGAGACTTATTACGTAACTTTCGATGATAGATGTGTCAAAAAGCTAAAGGACAACAAAGATATAGCTGGAGAAATTTTTCCTCAAACAGGCCAAGTCACAGTCTCGATCGTTAATCTATTCGAGAAGTTCATGGAGCTCTTTGATGAACCAGAGAAAGCCACTCTCTCAGAAGCAGGCGCAGCAAACAACAAAGTTGATCACATGAAGCATATTGTCGAAGAAGCTGCCAGGAGAATGAATGAAGGAGTATCTGGCTCTGAAGATTCTCCACCACACGATGCTTCATTCGAGGGGTAGAATCCACCATCATCATCCCAGCCAAGCTCACAAGTTGAGGGGGAGCCAAGCACTTTGCCAACCGAAAACACTTCACCAACCGAAAGTGCCACACCATCCGAAGGTGCATCAACGCCTGATAGCTCCACACCTCAAGAAACCTCTAAAGCTCAAAACATTCTTGAAAGCTCATCTATCGAGGGGGAGCATGCTGATATGTCTTACGACTATGAAAGCCAGTCCGAACCAGAAGAAATGATACATGCTGAATTAGATCCAACCTTTGATCCAAACTACCCACCTCTCACCAAATGGACCAGAGATCATCCTATCTCTCAAGTTATTGGTGATGTCTCTGAAAAGGTTCTGACTTGATCACAACTTAAGGCAAAACAAACATCCTTATTTTCAAAAGTTGAATTCTGCATGTTTAACTCATTTGTATCAAAAGTTGAACCGAAGACAGTTAATACTGCTCTTGATCACTCCGATTGGGTTCAAGCTATGCAAGATGAACTGAACGAATTCGAGAGGAACAAAGTCTGGCGTCTTATTCCAACTCCTCCAGATGCCTCGGTTGTTGGTCTTAAATGGGTCTTTAGGAACAAAATGGACAAGGAAGGAAACGTAATTCGAAACAAAGCTCGTCTGGTCGTGAAGGGATATTGTCAGGAGGAAGGGATTGATTATGAAGAGACGTTCGCTCCTGTAGCTAGGCTGGAATCTGTAAGAATTTTTCTAGCCTATCCTGCCCACAAAAACCTTGAGGTTTACCAAATGGACGTCAAGTGTGCATTTCTCAATGGTGAACTCGAAGAAACTGTGTATGTGGAACAACCTCCTGGCTTCGTAAATGAAAGGTATCCTAATCATTATTATATTTTGGATAAAGCCGTGTATGGACTGAAACAAGCTCCGAGAGCCTGGTATGAAACGCTGACTAAATTCTTAAAAATGTCCAAATTCAAACAAGGTTCGGTTGACCCAACCTTCTTTCGCAAGAAGGAAGGTAACCACCTTATGATCGTTCAAATTTATGTCGATGATATCATCTTTGGCTCCACGAATCCTAGCCTAACAGCTGAATTCAGAAAGCTGATGGAGACTAAATTTGAAATGAGCTCAATGGGTCCTATTAACTTTTTCCTTGGTTTAAATATTAGACAGGGACCCGAAGGTATCTTTATCAATCAGGAAGCTTACACGAAGACTCTCCTAGCAAAGTTTGGCATGATGGGAGATTCCAAAGTCAAAGTTCCAATGGCGTTCGGCACCAAGCTCACCCCATCCCTGGACAAACCGGCTGTTGATATTACGCTTTATCGACAGATGATAGGCTCACTAATGTATCTCACTGCTAGCAGGCCTGACATAATGTTTTCTGTTTGTTACTGTGCTCGATTTCAGGCAAATCCACGCGAACCTCACATGCTTGCAGTGAAGAACATTCTACGCTATCTTAAGCGAACCACCTCTCTAGGTCTATGGTATCCTTCCAACTCAGGCTTCTTCGTTCAAGCCTATTCTGATGCAGACCTTGGAGGTTGTGGACTCGACAGGAAAAGCACAACTGGTGGCTGCCAATTCCTTGACGGGAAGTTGGTTAGCTGGCAGTCAAAGAAACAAACGTGCGTGTCTTTGTCCACTGCAGAATCTGAATACATTGCAGCTGCATCCTGCACCTCTCAAGTGATTTGGATCCAGAGTCAACTCAGAGACTATGGACTCAATATGAAAAAGATCCCACTATATTGCGACTCTGAAAGTGCAATTAGGATCTGTCATAACCCAGTGCAACACTCCAAAACCAAACACATAGCATTGAGGTATCACTTCATCAAAGATCATGTGGAAGATGGAAACGTTGAAGTACACTTTGTTAGAACCACTGATCAACTGGCTGATGTCTTTACTAAATCCCTTCCTGAAGCCTCATTCAACAAAATTCTACAAGGGCTAGGTATGATGGAATCAGAATCAGTACCACAAACTACCTCTCGATCTCAAACGTAAGAAGTGAAATTGACCGAACGTTCGGATTCGGTTGCATCATCTGCACTCGCTCATCATTTCAAAGGTAGTTTTCTTGGTTGTAAATTTCTTGTACAAAGTTGTTTATCTATTCGTCTAAAAGTATTACCTACTTGAATGTCAAAATTTCTTGGTTTCTAAAAATTTTTCAAAACCGAAACCAACCGAACGCTCGGGTTCGGTTTTCCAAAATTTTTCAAAACCGAAACCAACCGAACGCTCGGGTTCGGTTTTCCAAAATTTTTCAAAACTGAAACCAACCGATTGCTCGGGTTCGGTTTTCCAAAATTTTTCAAAACCGAAACCAACCGAACGCTCGGGTTCGGTTTTCCAAAATTTTTCAAAACCGAAACCAACCGAACGCTCGGGTTCGGTTTTCCAAAATTTTTCAAAACCGAAACCAACCGAACGCTCGGGTTCGGTTTTCCAAAATTTTTCAAAACCAAAACCAACCGAACGCTCGGGTTCGGTTTTCCAAAAATTTTCAAAACCGAAACCAACTGAATGCTCGGGTTCGGTTTTCCAAAATTTTTCAAAACCGAAACCAACCGAACGCTCGGGTTCGGTTTTCCAAATTTTTTCAAAACCGAAACCAACCGAACGCTCGGATTCGGTTTCTAAATTTTTTTCAAAACCGAAACCAACCGAACGCTCGGGTTCGGTTTTTCAGAATTTTTCTCAACCGACACCAACCGAACGCTCGGGTTCGGTTTCTAATTTTTCCAAAGTTTTTTTTAACTCCTTTTAATTTCTTTCTGAGTCTTATTTTTTTTACTTTGTTATTTTTAATTTTTTTTATATATCCAAAATTCCAAAAATATTTTGTTCTTTATTTACTTTTTAGTCTTTCATTTTATATGAGTGTTCGTTCGATTATGGGGAAATTTTTTAATGAATTAGTTAAGTGTCCCTAGAAGCATGTTGTTGTATGTGACCAAAGTCTCATCAGATTTTGAATAACAACCTTAATGACTTGGTATACACAAACCTTGTCTTCCCAATTAGGCTATCACATTTATTCTAATCAAGTGCTACCTAACTCTCTTCTCACATGAGATAAGAGTTTTCTGCTTGGTCCTTCGTTTATAGCAGAGGTAATTTGATTTCTCACACCATCTCCATTACTTTCTCCATTACATTCGTTTCATCAATGTAACCCTTGAGACTCTCAGAAATTACCACTGATGTTTATGGTTACACAAAAACTGTGTTTATGATCTTAGTTTCGTGCCACTACGAGCTGAGTGAAACCCACAATTCATAACCAAATCTGAATTGACGGTGATCAATTAATTTGATCAAGTTTTCACTAATGAATTGACGGACGTGTCCTCATAAAATCTCAAGTTTTTCTTTTGTGTGATTCCTATGAAATTGTTACACACCATAACATTTCTTCCCTTGGGATCCATTTTATTTTTTTTGAGATTTTATATTTTCCAAGCCACTTTAAACTTATTCCAAGCCTACTTGTTCAACAAACCACACCGGTCTCACAAGTACTTTGTTCACTTTCTATCTTATATCGAGATTAGAATTGTTGAATCAAAGCTAAAGCCACCCTAAGGAGCCTAATTAAAAGAAGCCTTTCAACACTTCTTAATAAGTGTTTGATCGTTATTCAACGGGAAACCACACTAACACTTTAAGGTCTCTCTTGACTTTGAAGGAAGAGATTCGTGCCCGGGATCATTTGTTTCGTGTCTTAAATGAAATCACAATTATTCCCAAAAAGATTTGCTTTATTTCTTTTCTTTTTATACCCTTAGCACGAAAATCTTTGATTTTCCAAAATTCTGGTACTAATAATTACAGGCTGTTTTACTGAATTGGTGGTTAATTAAAAGACGTGGTCATAATTAATCCACGTGGGCGTATCATTCAAAAAATGCCGTTACAAGGATAAGATGAAGGGTTGCTGACTCAGGCTCATAAAGGCGCGAAAATGAAACGATTCCTCTCTAATGGATTGCATTTCAAACGGCGGTAAATCGGGGACACATGCGAAAATGAAACGTCCATTCCTTAACTGACACTGTGGACGCGTGTGCGAATTTGAAGCGATTCCTCTCTGGCACATAAAGGCGCGTGTGGATTTGAAACGGTTTCTTCAGAAACGGCGCTTGTTGGATGGCGTGTTCCAAGGAATCTGACATTCTCTCTCATGCGTGTTCATCGCATACCTTAACTGTCACGTATCAGGCCTATTCCGGAGAAAACCTTTCGTATTTCGATAGAAGATTTGAACAGATTTTTCTCTTTCCTGCAAACAGCTATAAAAGGCGACCTCATCTCCCTTTTACCTCTTTACCGCATCCAAATTTCCAAGAGAGCAAAAATTCCCTGAAAACCTAACTGTTCATCATCTTCTTCCCCACTTCAACAATGACAGAATCATCGTCAGTTCACGCTACTTCCCACATCCTTCCCATTTGCCCTCAGCAGTGTTTGGTGATCGATTTAACCCCTCAGGCGTACGATTCCTACATGTTCCCGATTATCGAGTGCCTGAAGTATTCCCCTATCGCTCCTGCACTTTCACGGGTGGAAACAGTGCCCGTGGAGATATTATCGCAGCTCTATGCGACTGCACATTATGACAAAGCAGTCGATAGAATCTTCTTCGAGGTTGCTGATCACAAAGCCTCGATTTCCAGGCAACGATTTGGCTCATTGCTAGGGTTTGCTGCTGACCCTTCCAGGGTTAATCCGGAGACGATTCTGATTGGGCACCTCTACAATATGTTCTACAATATGGGGTACACGGAGACGCTCACCTCCGTCGCGAAGTTTAAAAAGTCATGTTTGCCGCCACAGTGGAACGGTATGTTCACTGTCCTCTGCAAGGGTCTTTCAGAACGGAGCTCAGGTTCAGATGGCTCTAGTCGGCTCTTTCTCTCAATCATGTATGGCGTTTACAACGGCGTCAACGTTGATTATGGGTTGGTTCTCTGGCAACAACTCATCCAGAGTTTATCATCCTCATCACGACATTCTGAGGTGTCGTATGCCAGGTTCTGGACCATCGTTACTAAATGGGCGATGGATAAGCACGACGTCCCAACTGCTGCTGGTGCATCGATGTCTTCGATTGGTACATTCCATACCACGAAGATTATCATCTCAGACGCATCGAGGTTTTCTTTCATTGGCTCCATCCCGGAGACCATGTACGGCGATGTTCCATCTGACAGCAGGATCATCCGGACTATCAAGGAGTTCAAGCAGTCTGGACCAAGGGAGCTCACACAGGAGATGCTCAAATCTATACATGATGCCGATAAGCTTGTTTCAAGAGGCAAAAAGGCAGAAAAAGGAAAGCAAGTGGCGAAAGGGGCTAAAGGCCCTTCTCCCAAAAAGAGGAAGGCTACTAAACCTGCTCAGTCCCCTCAGCAGAAGAGGCGCAAGACTCAACCGAAGCGAAAGCTGATAATCGCCTCCTCTTCCAGTGAGTCTGAAGGTGAGAGTTCGGATTCGGACGGCTCTCAAAGAGGCGAAACCCCTCCAAGAGGCAATACCCCACCCAGATCACCTACCCCTGACATGGAAATCCATAACTCACCAATTCCCTCTCCCACTCAAACAATTCCCACTTCCATTCCCACCATAACCCCCACTACCACCATTCCTCCAACCTCTTTCCCTATACCACCACCCATTTTCACTGATACAACAACAACAGCCACTGCAAAGGTTACTACCAACGTATCTGATACGGGGGTTCATACCGATGCAACCGAACCACCACCAGTAACCGAAACCAGAAACACAACTGAAACCCAACAACCACCCGAACCTACCCACACTTAAACTCAACCTGAACCTACCTATACCACAACACCACCAGTTTCACCACCACCCCCATCTCCTGGTCATGCCTCTGATGGAGATAACCCTTTCCTTGGAGGGGAAAATATGACCTTCGATTCGGTCTACTACAGTCCTTTTCAGGTCCAAAGCGACGACGATGACGAAGCTCCAGTAACAAAGAAGCATCTTAAGGAGCTGCATGAGAAGGTTGACCTGCTTATTGCTTCATCCTCCAATTCTCAATCCTCTCTCTCTGAAGCTGCTCTTCAGAAGATCGTTGATGCCTTTTCCCGGGTTCAGCATGATTCCGTCGCTTCAGCCACTGCTGCCATTGACGCCTCGATGAAAGCATGTGAGGATGCGACCGAAAAAGTCGATAAACTATTCTCTGACGCCTCTTCCCTGTTAAAGTCCTTACAGGAGAGCGCCGATGCCACAAAGACAACGTTGGAACCAATCGTTCAACAATTGGCCACGTTCGTCTCCACGGAGTTGAAGTCGTTCACTACCCTTCGCCAATCAATCAGTGACGACAACTCGGCCCTTCGTGCCTCCATTGACGAGCGCCTCTCTAAACTCCAAGAGGATCTCGCTGCAGAAAACTCGTTGATGGACGCTCTTGCAAACAAAACCACTGCCCTCAAGGTCAAGAGCGCTCATCTTTCCAACTCTCAGCAACAAATTGAAGCTCTTCGATCCGAACGGGAGGTTATCAAAACATGTATTTCGGATGTACACTCTGCCCTATCCAACATCCTGGAAGCACACGATCCGATTCTCAATCATTCGGTGAGGCGAACCCTTGCTGAAAAACTTCCTCCTGCCCTAGACCTCCTCAGCAAAATAGAAGGGCTACCTAGTTTCTTGTCCACTCCGAAACAAGGGGGAGAAGTGAAGTCCGGATCAAAACCACCTCCTTCCTCAAAAGCTGCTCAGACAACCGAACCTCCTCCTACTGGTCAAACTTCGGGTTCGGGTGTGAAGGATAAAGGAAAGAAGATAGCTGAGGAAGAAGATGAAGATGATCAAGAAACCATTGCTGACTTGCTGAAAAGCAAAAATAGTCGCAATGTTGATAATGACAACATTCGTGTGGCGCGAGAAGCTGAAGAAGCTGAACGCAAGAAGAAAGAAGCCCACGATCTCCTCGAGAGCAGGAAGACTCTTTTCCCTGCTTGGACTCGAGAGAGAATGATTAAGGAGGCTATCGATACTCTGAGCATCCTATGGCTCGAACCGGTGATCTCCTTCGACTGCTACAATTCTGTCGACTCGCAGTTCGACATGCCCCTAACTCGAAAGGCGTTTATCTTCCACGCCTTCTCCAACGTTTTTGAAGTTCCTCATCCTCATCCGGAGGTTGATCGGGAATTAATCGAGTTCTATCTGAAGGCCGCTCAACCATAGTATCAAACATGGAGCGCTCAGAAGATCGTCAACGTTCGGGTTTTGAAGCCATATACTGAAGGTAGATTCATCAACGTTCGGTTCAAGGTGATCCGAGGGTCTGCAAAAACCGAACATCTTATATCTTTAGCAGATCTACCGAACCTCAACCCTCATGACTAGATCGTTTTGCACAACATCCTCTTGACGAATGAAGCTGAATATGGTCCGATCATAGACCATCTCAAAAGAATGTTGGTGTGCTATATCATGGAGGTAGCACTGATGGATCAGGAGATTGCTACTGTATTCAAGAAGAAACCGAAGATCTCTCCTGTTGGCTCGGCCAGTGATCTGAACCATATGAAGATGGGAAAGATTGACCCAAGGCGTAATTCAGTCATGTTCACTAGGGCTGAAAGACAGAAATGTCTCTTTGCCTTAGCGGATAAACATCTTTATACCACTGCTTGTCTAGAGCATGTGCTGGAGATCATCCATCGATGTAAAGAGAATACAGCGGATGATATCAAATACTTCAACGATATGATTCAGTGGTACATCCGATTCAGACAGACGATACTTGATCTTATCTCTCGTCTGTTTCAGACTGTAAAGAAGAAGGTTCCTGCTGCTGCTGGCCCAAGCAAGAAGTAATGGTCTCGCTCCAATTGACGCAAAGGGGGAGATTGTTGGGTAGCGTAGGAATTATTTTGTATTGCGTCATTGGGCTCGGTTTATAGTCTAGTTTTGCACTCCGGTTTGGACCTGTCCAACCGTGAGCTTGTAGGGTTTACTATATAATAATATGCTTGCATGCATATTAGGTTAACGTTTTTGATAGATCGATTGATAGCTTACATAATACTTTCTTTCATCGTTCCTGTAAACCTTTTAATCCTCTACAGTTGTAGTTCTTTATCGAGCTCTTCTAAGGATTGTTTATAATCATTCGACATTGTTCGATCCATTCTTGAGTTGTTTACTGTTTTCGTGTTCTTGCTGTTTGCTCTTTAATTTACCTGTTTAAGATCTAATCGATCTTCAAGTTAATTTTAACTCATCAATTCCAAACCATAACCAACAGTCCACAAATTAGGGTAAAATGACCATTGTAAGCCTTACCTAGTCTGGTCCAAGACTAAGGCCCAAACCTACAATCCAAAAGGCCTAAATACCAAAATAATTATTCACGTTCCAAATATGGCCAAATTTTCCAAATTGAGCCCAAACTCATTTCGTGGGCCTTAATCCAAGGTCCAAAAATATTCCTAGCCCCAAACACCTGAATTCAGATGGCCCAACAAGACCCTAAGCATCTAAGCCCAAAATATGGCCCAAACCAAAGACCCAATAATCTGAGGCCCACTCTACTGAGTACATGACACATACTCAGTTGTATGCTAACCGTACACTGTAACATCCCAAAGTCAGAATCAAGAGTTCAGGGGGGTAAAGTGTAAGTTTGGGAAAGAGGAACTCGGCGAGTAGGAGCTGCAACTCGTCGAGTCTAAGTGTGTGCCGGGCATATGTTAAGTGACCGGACTCGCCGAGTCGGAGGCTGGACTCGACGAGTCTGTGCTGGAATGAGAAACCCTAATTCCTGGGGTTTTGCACCCTATTTAAAGAATGATATGCCTTCATTTCAGCCTCTATCTTCCCTGAGTGTTCCAGAGAAACCCTAAATCATGATAGACTCCATTATTGAGAAGATTGAAGCTTGGAAGAAGAAATTGGTGAAGAGAAGTTAGAGGAATTTGAGGATAGCATCAAGAGAGGTTGTGGATCTAAAGTCTACATTAGTTTAGACTCATCTCTAAGGTAAGAGGACCTTACCTTAAGCTATTTCCTTGTTATTTCATCCATGGTGTGTGATTTGGGGTTCTTTAGCATGGTTGGGATTTATTTTGGGTATAGAGACTAGATCTGAGGTTGCAACTTCAGATCTAGGTTGGTTTGGAGCCATGTGATCAGAAAGTGATAGCTTTGGGGCGTGATTGAGAGTGTCCTTGCCTTAAACCTTCATTTTTAGCTTGTTGGAGCTTGTTGAGCCTTGCATGCACGTAAAGTTGGAAACTTTACGTGTGAATCTGGACCTAGGAGTCCATATCTATGTATTGGAAGCAATGATATGGCCTGAAATCGTCTGAATGAAGATGTTACGTATGGACTTGGCGAGTCTGGGAGATGACTCGGCGAGTCAGGCTAGATATCAGACTTGAGTCGCATAGTAACTCGGCGAGTCACATGGGTAGACTCGGCAAGTTGTATGAAGATGGGCAAGAACTCAACGAGTTGGGAGAACAACTCGGCGAGTCTGTTGAAGATTGCCTTGGACTCGGCGAGTCTGGTCGTGAAGTCCTAACTTTTTGGTTGAACTGTGAATCGGTAAGTCGAGGGATGACTCGGTGAGTTGGGCAGGAAGGAACTCAGAGTTTGTTGGACTCGACGAGTCTTGGGGCGACTCGGCGAGTTAAGTCGTGGCATGGGAGTTTCTGAGCATAGGAACTCAACGAGTCAACGGGTTGACTCGGCGAGTAGGGTCAACCAGGAAGGTTGACTTTGACTGAGGACTTTGACTTGGACCAAGGGTTGACCAGTTTGACTTCCAAGGGTATTTTGGTCATTATTGGTATTTATTGGTTTTGGTTATTTGGTAATGATCAGTGGTCGAGTTCGTGCTGGTGGTCGGAGCAGCGGGGTCTTATTTCTTCAAAGTCAGCAGTCGCAGGTGAGTTATCCTCACTATATCGTCAGGGTCTAAGGCACCAAGGTCGGCCCTTTATCGGATGAGAATCCAGGTAGTTGTTTGTTATGTTATTGCTTTGCTATGTCTGCATCCTGGTAGTTAGGATGGTATATGTTAGAGACCTGGTTAAGGTCGGTATCCTGGTATATAGGATGACGCTATGTTAGTGACCGGTTAGGTCGGGATCCTGGTTAGGTTGTCGCTATGTTATGTGATATGCTAGATCGGTTGATTAGTTGTGAATTGTTATATGATTATATGTTTATGTGCACATGGTTGTTGGACTGGGGTTGGGTTGAGGCGGGTCCTGCTTTGTGTTGTAGGCCAAGATACCCAGGGCGGACCGGTTAGACTGAAGGCCCGACGAGCGGTCCGGATAGGCTGAAGGCCCCAAAGGGCGGACCAGACGTGTTGGGGCTCGGAGAGTGGACCAGACAGACTGAAGGCCCGGTGCGGCGGACCAGTCATATTGTAGATTCAGAGAGAGAGTGGACCGGGTGGACTGAAGGCCTAGTGCAGGCGGACCAGTCACACTGTAGACTCGATATGCATGATTGTTTTGTTTATGATATGATATGATATGTGTATGGTATTGTGGTTGGTATTTTGGGGGTAACTCACTAAGCTTTCGGGCTTACAGTTTCAGTGTATTGTTTCAGGTACTTCAGGAGATCGTAGCAAGGCGAAGGCGTGATCGTACCGCTCCTTAGTTTTATGTTGATGTTTCTGGGATACTTTGATAATAAATGAACTGAAAACCTTTTTGTAATAACTTAATGAATATGGGTTGTTTTTGAAAAGTTTTAATTCGTTTGAAATTTTGGATGTTACATACACACTTTAGAGCTTGTACGCGGGACGTACATGCTTGCACGCCCAACATACTCCCCTATTCAGCCAACTTCCATTGTCAACTCTTAATCCCTTAAGACTTCACTCCAAAACTTAGATCTGACTTCCTTGAGATGGCTTATCATGTAAAGTTGCTAAGTTTACGTGCATGCATGGCTTAATGAAGCTTTTAAAGCTCAAAAGGACTTAGTAGATGATTTATTGAATGCATGAGACCATAAACATTATAAAGCTTGCACCTTTAAGGTTAATGAACCCAAAATATGCCTAGATCTAAAAGAATAAGCCCCACAAACGACTTAACCCATCAAGTTAACCCAAAAAGGGACCAAATGCACAAAAACTAAGACATGAAGAGCTCTAAGAAAGGATAAGACAAAGTATGACCGTGATACCTCAAAAGACTTGCAAAATGAGTGATGATTCTGGATCTCTAAGCTTCACCCTAAGCAATGCACCTTTAGTCTTATTCAATCTCTTCAAAATGAGCAAAATTAGCACCAAATTCTTTCGAAGAGCTCAAAGACACAACAATCGAGGCTAATGGTCGAGATTTAGGGTTTTAGGGAAATGGAGGCTGGTAACGAAGCCAAACCTAAGGACTTAAGGAATTTAAATAGGGTGCAACACCCTAAATTTAGTGTTTCTTATCCTCCACGTACGCTAAGCGTAACCATCGTACGTCCAGCGTACAAGGCTTCACACCCGCAATCAGACTCCACCTTAGTACACTAAGCGTACAATGTCATACGCCCCGCGTACTAGCTTCTTAGTTAATACGCTAAGCATACCATGTGGTTTGCCCCGCATACTACTCCAAGGACCAATAATGCAACAAATTAAATATAAAGCGCAAAAAAGAACATGCCTAAATCTAAGTGTTACATATAAAATATGGTCACGATTTGGGTGAGTTGGTGACATAAACACATGCATTGTGTCAAATGAGAGTCATGAGGGATCTTAAAGCATGTTATTGCATAAAGGGAAAATTTTGATATCTTTGACTTTTCTCTCGAAGTCAAACAACTAGTATAAAATGAAAATTACTTGGTGTATAGTTGCTATATCTTTGAAATTAAGTTAGTATCTATTAAGTACTACTGGAAGGGAGTTAGAAACACCAAGGAATGAAGTTAATTGAGCTATTTAATTTTATTAACATTCAATTAGCTAAAAAGGGACGTAGTTGACTTTTGGTAAAAGTAAAAAATGGGACAAGAATTGGAATTAAGAATTTATGTTTAAGAAATTAGTTGAAGTTTGTTATTTGGGACAAGATTATGTTATAACATAAGAGTGATAACTTCAAGTTACAAGAAAGTTGTCACACCCCAAAACCAAGAACGGCGGAAACGTTCTGGGGCGGAGGACGTCATGTATAATATCACAACAATGTAAAGTAGTAAACAAGCAACAACATCATCCATTGCATTAATAATATAATTATTATACAAATGTGTTCTGTCAAATTTTGATAAACACAAAAGCATAAATCAAAATGAAAGATGAGTCTTGAACAAGCTCCATCTTCCTTTATCCTTGCATCGGTACCTGTCTATGATGACCTGAGGATACAAGTAATTTTGAAAGCGAGTATCAGCTTTGAAGCTGGTGAGATCATAAGTATTTTAGCGTCTTAATTTGTATGTAAGTATTTGTATGTAAGAATTTGTATATGAACTGTATGTATGAAGATGTTTGTAAAACAACTGTAAACGTTTGAAAAACCTAGAAATCCCTATGATTCCTACTTTATATAAAGATGTCTTCTACCAAGACTTAACTGTTCTCGATGTAGTCTTCTACAAAGACTTAACTGTTCTATATGTTCGTTTCTTGTAAGAGTGTGTAATTTTCCCAAGTGTAACTATTATTAACAAAAAATAGTTTTTACATTTATAGTTTAAGTGAAAAGATCACTAAATATATGTACAGGGAAAATTAATGTAGTACTAAAACGTAGCGCTATAAGAACTACTGCTGTAGTAACTACCTTAAACCGGATTTATATTAAGGCATCATGTGATTAATTGCACCATACTATCGACTGGTAACAACGACATACGAATGGTCGTAATAACGGAATGACATTTGGCACCCGCAGACCTGCAAGTCCCGCTGTAGCTAGCAACAAGGTGTAGGACAGTCAATCCAGTATAGATCTATACGCAAACTCATACTATAGACTGGTAACAACGACAACGTATTGTCGAAAATAAGGTATGACGTTTGGCACCTGCAGACCTGCAGGTCCTGCTGTAGCTAGCAGCAAGGTGTAGGATAGTCAATCCATTATAGATCTATACGCAAACTCACGCTCTCCCTTCAAGAGACTCTGGCTATAACTCGGGCCATGACATTTAAGGCATGCTCCGATACACATCACAATAATTAACGTATTCATATCTATGTAATGTAATGAACTGTTCTAGCTGTAATGTACGTGCTCTCTACCTAGCAAGTATAGTAAGGTAATCGTTCTAGTATCGTTGTATATGTTCTATTCCTAGTATCGTAGTATATGTAATGTACTGTAATGTTCTAGAAAGTATTGACTCATGAATGAACTGACTCATTGTATGATATCGCGTTCTAGTAATTGTTCTAGTATCTTCCTAAACTACCCATATGGTAGTTTACTAGTAATCTAACTGGTATGTATGGTCATGGATCTATACCCTTGCTACCCAAGGGCATGAGATGAACTGGAAGGACCTTTTATGACTATATATGTACATATGTTATATAACTAATATTTAAATGACCTTCGGACGAGTACCCGATATCCCACCAGACCACATCTCAAGCGCGAAAAGGAAATAGGGTGGATAGCCTTCCTAAGTCTTTTAAACATTTTTTTATATAACTATACATATAGAGGCATGCAATTTATAATTTAAAAGCATAAAATAAGATTTGTAAAACCTTTGAACATAAATATTTTCTAAGAAAAGACCGACTTGATGTCAATCTATAAAACAATTTGAAGGCATGGGTTTGATAAAACAGTTTAGTGTGAAGAAACATTTGTTTGAAACACAATTGTAAATAAGTTTGGAATGTGATATACAAAGTAAAATATACAGTGTAATAAGGAGTTTAAAACATATAAAATGTTTATAAAAATCATTTGAAGGAAACTGTTTGGTAAAACGGCTAATGAGTAGCCAAATCTTTTGAATGCTGTATATTAATCACATGTGATTGATGAAATAACTAGCATAATTCTACTTATTAATCACATGTGATTGATATAATAACTAGCATGATTCTACTTGTATCCCCCCCATAAAACATTTAAAAATAGTTTAAAACATTAGTTAAGGGGTATGAACTCACCTGTAGTAAGTGACTGGATTTGAACGGACTGTTATCGTAAGGAAGGATCGGGCAAGTGCTCGGTGTCAAGTGAAGACTTTAGACACACACAATGATCCTAATTACATATGAAGACATATGTATATAAATAATTAGTGATTAAAACACTAATTATACAAGTATAAACATTTAAGCACGAGGAAAACACTTTTGGTCAAGTGCTAGGAGGCTAATGGGTTGCAACAAAGGAGTGCAATGCCCCTAATGGGAGTTTATGGTCTAATGGCCATATGTTTTGGAGTTTACGGCCCAGGGGAGTAAACTCCTGGCCGTAAACTCTCAACCAAGTCCCTAAATGAAGTCTAACAAATATACAACTCATGTGGTGAATTGCTTCAAGGCTTAAACAAGTGTTTGGGCTTCCTAATAACTCCTTTGAGGAGTTTACGGCCCTAGGACCATATCCCTTGGAGTTTACGGCCGTAAACTCCCTTGGGAGGGTGTTTATGGTGTTTTCAAGTCTCAAACATTTCAAGGTAAAGATCTATGTTGGTTTCTAGGCATAAGGAAGGAGTTAGGGTGTCATTTGACCCCTTTATAGGTGTTTACGGCCCAAGAACTTGTCTTGGCTGTAAACTCCTTAATACATGTTATTCCCTATGTTTTCTAGGCTTTAAACACTTTAGGGTACTTGTCCTAATTTAAGCCTAAGCCTTAGGAAGTGTTTGTGGCATCAAAACACCCCTATTTAGAGTTTTCGGCCCATGAACCAATTGGCCATGTGTTTACGACCGTGAACACCCCTAGGTGTTGGTATTTTGATTGCTTTGGGTCTTAGACACATCAAGGTAATGTGCTATGCTAGTCTATTGGTTCAATGAAGGCATTTAGGGCACTTTGGGCACTTAACATGGAGTTCACAGCCCTGGAACATCATTGGCCGTGAACTCTCTTTCTTCCATGTTTTTAAATGATTTTGGTGTCCTAAATATGAAATGAAGGTTTCTAGTTCGAGTTCTAAAGCTTTGAGGGTCATTGGAACCCTTTAGGACCATAAAATGGAGTTTACTCCCCAAGTGTTCTTGGGCAGTAAACTCCCAAATCTTGGGGTTTTAATCCTATTTTGATGTTTTCTAGTCATATACACACTAGCATACAAGTCTAAGGTAGTTACAATTCACGGGGAAAGGACTAGGTAGCATTTAAGCCACTTATTGGAGTTTACTCCCCAAGAATGTTCTTGGGCGGTAAACTCCCGAGTCTAGTCATTTTGTTATGAAATTGATGTTTCTAAACACAATCTAAGCTATATAACATAACTAGATCGAAGTACTCACAATTTGGGATAAAAACTCGAAGATCCGTGAGAGAGAATTTTGGCTTTTTCTCTAATTGGAATTCAACTAATGAACCAATTTGGTTCAGTTTTCTATATATAGTCCTGGGATTTTGGCAGAAAATATTTCTATTCTCGGAATGAACTCTAATATCCTAGAGTATTGGAATAACAGTGTTGCACAAAACCCTAGTGCATCCACTCTCCTTATATCTCCTTAAGTGTAAAACCCTGAAAACTGCCAAACTTATACTCGAAATCTGAGTTTTCACTGTAACTGTTCTACTTCTATTGGCTTCAAATGGTTTGTTCAGAATGGAAATTTCGGGTTGTCACAAAAGTTCATTTAGAAAATAATGGAATGGAATCATGAATTCCATCCTTAGATGATAGTAAACACTTGGATGTAATTGAAGACGCTGAATGTAAGCACTATGGAAGAAGGGTGTCCTTGTGAAACCAAGACAGTAGTAAAAGGCGGGTAGTGGTGCATTAACCTAATGCACTAGACTGGTGAGTGAAATCACTACAAGGAAAGAAGAATAGTGTAAGCTACGTGGGGGTATTTCTTGAGCCTGAAAGGAAGACAACCAAGATGAATACCGCCTCAAAGCATGCAACTAGTGGAAACTAAAAGTGATGATGGTAAGACCATGGGAGTACCTTACCGTAGGGTACTAGACTACCGTGATGAATAATTTAATGGAAGGAACATTGTAAGCCCTACTTACAAGTTCTGTATGTTGTAATGAAAATTTAATACTACTCGGAGAATGTGATGAGGGCGTCAGAACGAATCAGACTTCTAGATGTGATAATTTGAGGATGAAGAAGTAGTGTCCAAAAGATGTTATAAGACTGACCAAGGGGGAAGAAGATTTCACATGATGGAATATAAAATAATGCAAACTGAACAATAAGAATTTTATAATACTAACAATTTGTGGACAAGAATAAACACTTGAAGTCTGTTGAAAAGGGTTGTCAAGAAGATGATAAAAAGTAAAGAAAATTTTCAAAATTTCTATGAATAAGTCAATGAGACGAGCTACTACTATGCAAGAATCATAGGGTGATTTGGACCTTAAAAGAAATTCCATCATTTCTTTTAAGGGGTAGATGGTAAGAAGGATACGAAAGTGTAATGATGTGATGTTAAAAGAGCTCATAGTACTCTAGGGGCTGATTAAGAACAACATGTGTTGCTTGGAATTATGGGTGACATGAACGACTGAAGGATTCAAGATTTATAGTTTCTAAGTTGTGCAAATTGATGATACATACCAAGCACAATCAAGTACAATTGGGTTCCAGGTTTGAGTATTGCTACTAAATTGGATTCAACCACCAGATGAGGAGCTGGAAAAACTTATGATATTGAGATCTTCTACTACGAGTTCATATAGAAAATAGGAATTTGACTCAGAGCAATATGGGTAACTTAATAGTGACCAAAGGATGCAAAAAATAAATTTATATAAAAGATGGTTATGTATCCATAAGGAAGGAACAAGAAATAGAAAGAAGTAAAGTATGATGCATGAGAAGCTAAACTAACAAAGTGTTGAATGGAAGAGCCGAGTAATTGAACAACAAAGTTGGAGGATATATGAATGATGAAATTTAGATAGAAGCTATATCTGATTAATGGTGTAAAGCAAAGGTGGAATTCGAATATCACAAGGAGTAAACATGAGGAAACGAGCATTTCATAAGGAAATAAATTACTGTATGGAAATACATTGATGAGTTGAAAAACTCTTAGATCGATTAGATCTTTAACGAGTTAATCAATAAAAACAAACAAACACAATAAACACGATATAGAATCAAGTAATTCTTAATGATTCAAATGTAGTCACGTGTCAGCAGAGCTCGATGAAGAGCTTCCACTGTAGAGGCGAGCTAGGTTTTGTAGTACAATACTGAGAATAATAAATGAAAGAGATATTTACAAAGGATGCATGCATGCACCTTAAATACTAAACCCTAATAAATTAAACACAGTTGCCCAGGCCCAAACCAGATAACAAAACCGGGCTAAGGACCGAGCCCAAAGACGCAATACTTCTGGACCCAACAATCTCCCCTTTTGCGTCAATTGCGGAGAGACTTCACTTCGGTGGAGGTTGAGGAGTTCGCTTCACAACCTTGAACACTCTTGGAATAATGGCAAGAAGAGTCTGTCTAAAAGCCATATACCACCGAAGCATATATGAGAATAGCCTCTTGTCTGCCTCACTGTTTTGATCACACATATGGATAAGCTCAAGAATGTGCTCCAAGCAGGAATTGGAAAATAGATGTTTCTCAGCCAGAGCAAATAAGCACCTTTTACCTTCGCCTCTAAGAAACATGACAGTGTGAGACTGTGGATCAATTTTTCCCTTCACCATCAGCTTAGTGTCACCTCCCTTCCCGATTGGCTTGATTAAGGGCGTCTTGCGTATAGCAGCGACAATCTCCTGATCTATCTTTGCCACTTCATGAATGTAACACACTAGCATACGCTTGATGTGATCAATGATTGGCTCATATTCCTTATGATTGGAGAGTAGAATGTTGTTAAGGAGAATCCAATCGTGTGGATTCATATTTGGCAATTCGGCAAGCGAGACCGTATGGACCGAACCATCTGATCCTCGGGTCACTTTGAACTTGATGTTAATGAGCTTCCCTGCTGCAGTAGGTTTCTACACCTTGACTGCTGTGATCTTCTTGTTACTCCAGGTTAGGTACTAAGGTTGAGAGAATTCATGATAGTATTCAAGCAAGTCTTGATCAACCTTCGGGTTAGGAGAAGGAATCGCCACTGTAGGCTCAAAGCAGTGAAAGATGAAAGCCTTACGAGTGATTGGCATATCAAATTGAGAATCTTTAGAATTCTTGACATTGAAGGAAAGAACAGGCTCTAGCCAATGTGAACTTGGAGCTTCAATAACCTCCTTTCGAAGCCTTTCCAATGACCACAAAGGAAACTTCAATTTCCTATGATTAAGCAAATTCGCTTCACTATTCTCATTCTCATTATTAATTGCTTCAATAACTTTTTCCTTAATCTCTTGAGCAGTGGGCTTGGCTTTGAGAGGACTTGGTTTAGGAACCGCTTCTTTAATATCATCAAAATCATCATCGTCATCATTATCATCAGCAATTCCTTTTCCCTTATCCTACATACCCGAACCCAAAGCTTCTTTCCCTTTTAGTTCAGTAACCAACTTCGGTTGTTGTGGCTTCGGGTGTTGATGTTTCGGTTGTTGAGGTTTCGGTGGTTGGGATGAAGACTTCGTTTCTTCTCCCCCTTGTTGCGGAGAGATAACAGACTCCGGAACACCCTCTATTTGGCTTAGAATATCAAGAGCAAGTCGTAACTTCTCAGCTAAATGACGTCTAACCAAGAGGGTAAGAACTGAATCGTAGGCTTCAAGAAGATGGAAAAGAACGGAGTGAACATTACCAACAAAGCTTTTTACTACAGACCACTCCGAACTCAGTTCTTCAAGCTCCTTGTTCGCTTGATTGAGCTTCAGAGTCTGGGTTTTGAGTTGAGTGGTCTTCAGAGCAAGTTCATCCATCAATCTTCTTTCCAAGGCAAGATCTACTTGAAGTTTATCCAAACGTTCAGAGACAGATGTCTGATGTTTAACGTGATCAGAGGTGAGGTTCTTATGAAACACCTCAAAGAGCTCTTTCTCTTGTTGAAGAGATTGACTGAGGGTCTGAACTGAGGCATTGACCTTGTTGGCATTTTGCGCTACAGCACCCTGTAAAGACTCAAGGAAAATATTTGCGTTAGAAATTAGTTTATCGACTTTTTCGGTCGCTTCCGTGCAAATTTTCGTTGAAGCGTCAATTGCTGAAGTGGCTTTGGTGATTGATGCTTCGTGTTCTTTAACCCAGGTGGCCATCAAGCCTTTTATGTCAAACTCAGAAGAAGAATCCTGAGTAGAGGAGGAGGCCATAATCTTATCTAGCTTCTCATTCAGCTCCTTGAGATGGCGTTTGGTGATAGGGGCATCTTCATCCTCGTCGTTTTGCACCCTGTAGGGACTATAGTAGAAAGTGTCGAAACCGACATCTTCACCACCAATAATGGTATTGGTCTCTATTGATTGGGTAGGTGATGGAGGTTTGGTAGTAACAGGGGTTTCAGGTGTTGAGGTACGAACCCCCGTATCAGATACGTTGGTTTGAACTCCAGTGGTGGTTATGGTTGTAGCTTCAAAAAATATAGGTGTAGGAATGGGAATAGTGGAGGAAGGTTGAGATCAGATAATAGGAGAAATTTGAGGAAAGGAAATAGGAATGGAAACAGGTGGAAGAGAAGGTGCTTAGGAGAAAACAGATACCTCTGGTGTAGGCGAACGAGGTGGTGTGCCACCACGAACCGAACCTTCATCATATGAGGTTTCGCTCTCAGATTCGCTTGGAATGATGGGTTAATGACCAGTAGGAACGTACTTTGATTCGGAGTCGCTTGATGATGCAAGATTAAGCTTCCGGACAGGTTTCTTGACCTTCTTCTGCTTGGGCTGTGAAGGTGCTGCCTTATCAGACTTTTGCTTCTTTGGAGAGTGAACCTTTGATACTCTACCTCCTTTTTCTCCCTTTTACGCTTCTTGATTCTTGCCCCTCTTAGCAGGTTTGCCTGCTTCTTCAATAGACTTTAACATTTTTGGAGTAAGTTCCTTTTGACCAGAGGAAGGGAGCTTCTTGTACTCCTGAATAAGCTTGCTTGTAGGGGACACACAAGCATACATTGACTCTGGAATTGAGCCAACGAAGAGAAACTTTGAGGGATGAGTGACAATGATATTTGTGGTATGAAATGTAGCAATGGAGGAGAGTAGTGAATCTGCAATGATGGGAACATGAAAACGCTCCACTATACATTGAGTGATTATGGTCCAAAAACGAGACAAGAAATTTCTGTGTGGCGAGAAGCAGATGACAAACTTTGGACTAGTTGAAGCCATAAAACCAAACCATAATGAAGGTTGATACCATGGTACAACCCATAAAGCAGAGTCATGAAAGACTTGTTAGCACCATCTGATCCTGCACTGCGTTCAGAAAGTCCTTTAAAGAGCAGGGTGAAGAGTCCATTCCATTGAGGAGGAAGGCATGATTTCTTGAACTTGGTCACAATAGTTAGGGTTTCAATGTACCCCATGTTGTAAAACATCGAGAAAAGCTGACCTGTAGAGATGGAATTAGGATTCACCATGGATTCTTCATAAGTGAGCCCTAGCAGCGAGCAAAATCGGTTCTTGGAGATTGAGGCCTTCTGGTTGAGAATGTCGAAATAAATCTTTTATGCAGATTTGTCGTAAGTAGTAGTGGAATAGATTTGTGAGAGGCATGCCATTGGTATGACATCCACCATTGATAAAGCATTGAAAAAAGTTGACCTGTAGAGATGGAGTTACGATTCACCATGGATTCTTCATAATTGATCCCTAGCAGCAAGCAAAATCGGTTCTTGGAGATTGAGACCTTCTGGTTGAGAATGTCAAAATAAATCTTTTATGCAGCTTTGTCGTAAGTAGTAGTGGAATAGAGTTGTGAGAGGCACGCCATTGGTACGACTTCCACCGCTGATAAATCATTGATGAGTGGCAAATACTTAAGACATTCCACCACGTGATACATGTAAGTATCGTAGAGAAATAGTGTGAGATCGATCAGCAAGTTTTGGTTCGGCTTGATTTCGAGAAGAGTGGAGCGTGCAGAGGTTTCTCGAACAGAAGAAGACTCTGCCATTGTTGAAGCCTGATGAAAAGGAAGATGAACAGTGAGCACCAAATTGCTTGAAATCATCTTTTTGGTTGAGAGAGTAGAAGTGTGGTAAAGAGTAAGATCACGGTAATCAAAACCCTTATATACGATTTTGTGGAGAGAGAAAAATCAGGAGTAATGATTCCACCAATTTGAGAAAAGATGCCTAAAAAGACGTGATTGGACAACTAGCAACCCCAATAAAGCAGCTGATGACGCATGATTAGGTAACGGTTCAAATTCACGTGCCTTTCCATACGTATCCTCTTTTCAAATCACCAATCGATTAAGCGTCCTGCTGACTCATCTCTTGAATCTTTAATATAATCGTTGTCGCCATAATTAAACAAGGGTTTATACCGATGCATCCCTTCATTTGTAAATAACTGCATTACACCATAAGGAACCGAAGCTATATATTTGTGAATAACTTGTGAGTAACCGAACTAGAATTTTGGAAAATCCAAGATTTTCGTGCAAGATAGTGTCAAAGATAAAGAAATAAATCAAACTATTTGTGGGATTTTGTGATGTCATTTAAGACACAAAGCAGTGGATCCCAGGCATGAATCTCTTCCTACAAAGTCAAGAGAGACTTCAAAGTGCTTGTTTGGATTCCCGTTGAAATACGATCAAGTACCTGTTAAGAAGCATTGAAAGGCATCTTTTGTATATAAGGCTATTAAGGGTGGCTTTCGCTTCAATTCCGGTTTCGGTACTTGACATAAGACTGAAATGGAACGAAGTACATGTGAGACCGATGTGGCCTATTAAACAAGTAGGTTTGGAACATATTCAGTGACTTGTTGACAACTGGTAATTAGAAATCTCAATGGAAAAATAAAAACTGGATCCTTTGGGAAGAAAAGTCTTGGTGATAGACATTTTCATAAGGATCTCTCAAAATAAAAGGAGATTTCAAGGTACTTCCACAGAAGTGGTTTCGTTAATTCAAAGTGAAAACTAGAACATTAACTTGTTCATCGTCAATGCATTATAGGTATTGAATTTTGGGTTTCACTTAGCACATAGTGTCACGAAACTAAGATCATTAACGCAGAAGTTATGTAACCATAAACCTCAGTGGTTGTGCTGAGAATCTCAAGGGTTACAATTATGAAACGGATAATTTATGGAGAATAAGATTGAGGTGGTTAAAGAATGAATATACATCTGCTATAAAATTAGACCAAGCAGAAAAACTCTTAACTCAATTTAGAGAAGAGTAAGGTAGCTCATGAATAAAGTGAATTTGACAGTCTAATTGGGAAAACATGATTGGTATTTATCAAGTCATTAAGGCTTCACTCAAAATATTTAGAGGCTTGGGTCAACATACAACAACATGCTTCTGTGGACACTTAGCTAATACAAAGATAAGGAATTATACCTGCACCATGTAACGCCCGTAGATCAGGGCTAGTCAATTTAGAGACGATAAGTGTCAAAAATGACTTTTTGATAGAAGATTATTTAGGATGAATAATCCTAACTAAGTTGTAGTATATTTTACAAGGATTCCGTACATATAAAGAACGCCAAAATCCGAGTTATAACGAAGAAGTTATGACTTGTTGAAGTTTCACGACAGAACCGACACAACGCTGAATGACGTAAAAAGTGAATTTACGTTAGAGTGATATTTAGCCTTAGCGATCTAAACGAGAATCGAAGATCTCGTTGTTAGTAGCGAAACGACGAAAAGTTAGGCAAGAACGGACGTCAAACAAAAAAGTTATGCATTTATAACGAAATTTTTTGTCCCGGCCTATTAAAAATAAATAATAAAAATAAAAGTAAAATTAGCCGACGGAGTCTAAACGAAAGTCGTAGAGAGTAGTCTCACCTACGCGTGGATATAAAGAACGTCGAAAACGGAGTTCGTATGAAGAAGATATGAATTTTTGAAGTTTATTAAATAATTAATAATTAAATTTAATTATTAAATCCCGGTATTATCCGAAGACAAGTCATCGGACTCATCCAAAGTACGCCCCGCGTACAGCGAAGCATGACGACCTTCGCACTCGAGTTCTTCGGATGATGCATGCAGTGCCGTTTCGGACGCGTACGCCCCGCGTACGCCTGTACGCCCCGCGTACTCCGAGGCTCCAGCCTCCTATATATAGGATGCGAGGGCAGCCGACTCAATTGCTACTTTTCTCTCTTCTCTCTCCCGTTTTGCATCATTTTGCGTGCCTGAAGTGTCCCAAAGCCCCGGTATCAATCCCGAGTCCCGAAGCAAGATCCGAAGCCCCGAGAATCCCGAAGAGCACGATTCCCGAGCCGAAGCTCTGCCCGCGAGAAGTTCAATTTTTGTGAAGATCTTCTAGATCTGCGGAGATATACTACTTCTGCAAGTCGTAGTGTTGTCTGATCATCTTCTGATCAAGAGAGTGTATACTACCTTTCATAAACACGATAATAATACAAGTATGGTTTGAGTGTATTAAGTATATTGTTGTTTATATGCGTGAGTGTGTAGTTACTTTCTTCTAACACATAAATATGAAGTATTTGCTATGAAATACGTGCTATGTGTTTATATATTATTTGTCTATTTGAGATGGGCGTGGAATTGATGTTTTATACAAGTGTTAAATGATTTAAACTGTGTAAGTATTTATATCTACGAAAATGTTGGGTAGAACTTGGGTAGATGGGATAGTTGGTGACTATGGAGTTAGCGCCTATTGTATAAACCTTGGCGACGATGTGACTTCGTGCCTATTTGATGAACCTTGGCGACTATGGAGTTAGCGCTTGTTGAGTAAACCTTGGCGACTATGGAGTTAGCGTTTGTTGAGTAAACCTTGGCGACTATGGAGTTAGCGCTTGTTGAGTAAACCTTGGCGACTATGGAGTTAGCGCTTGTTGAGTAAGCCTTGGCAACTATGGAGTTAGCACTTGTTAAGTGAACCTTGGTGACTATGGAGTTAGCGCCTGATAGCTATGGATTTAGTACTTGATAAATAAACTTTGGCAGCAATGGATTTCGTGCCAATTCCTTAGGAATAAATGAATGAAGGATAGTTGGTTCTTAGGGTAAAACCTTAAGAAGATAATGGGGATGGGTAATTGGGTTGATTGTTTGATGATTAAATATAATAATTATATTATTGTGGGTTGAAAACCCTATATGCTCACCAGGCTCCCAAGCCTAACCCACTCAGTTTTCTTTTCATTACAGGTAATGGCACAAGGGTATAAGTTGGTGGACTTGACGAGAGATTTTGGATTATAGATCAGTAGTTATAAATAACTATTGTAAGATCTATTTTATATTGTTTATGCTTTTGGTCTGTAACGAACATGACATCCCGAGGTTTTATTATTTAATGAAAATATGTTCTCTTTGAGAAATGTTTTGATAAATGGTTATCATATTTTATTTTGGGAACAAATTCCGCAACCGTTTTCTTTAAACGATCACTCTGATTTATAAAACAAAGCATAAACAAATCGGTCTTTTCTGTCCGTGAAATTGGGGATGTCACACACCAGCTCCATCATTGAGAATAGCCCTTATACATGGATTAGATTAAGACTAAAATAATTTGAAATAAAATACATAAAATATTTTTGAATTATGGTTTGCATTTTCTGAAAAGAAATGAAAACAAAAATGAAAGATATTTTGGATTTTATGAAAATAAAAGGAAAAACATAAAATAAATTACAAGACAAAAAGTGTACATACTATACAACCGAAATCAACACTTGTAGTTAAGAAGCGAATCGAGCCCAGTTAGACCGAACTTGAAATAGACCAAGCGTCCGGTTCATTTCAATTCCCAAAAGGCTTAAACCCGAAATAGACCGAGCGTTCGCTCTATTTCACTTCCAACTTTTATTGAGGCGAAATTGATTTCGGTATAGATTCAGCTTCCATTATTCCTAAGCCTTGTAGGATTTTATTAAAACTTGCTTTAGGCAAGGCCTTAGTAAAGATGTCAGCCAATAGATCAGTGGTTCTTACGAAATGAATTTCTACATTACCATCTTCCACATGATCCTTGATAAAGTGATACCTCAGTGCTATGTGTTTCGTCTTTGAGTGTTGCGCTGGGTTATGACAAGTCCTAATTGCACTCTCTGAGTCACAATATAGTGGGATTTTCTTCATGTTCAGGCCATAGTCTCGAATTTGACTTTGTCTCTGAATGACCTGAGTAGTGGAGAGAGAGACACATGTTTGTTTCTTTGACTACCAGCTAACAAGTTTGCCATCCAGAAATTGGCATCCTCTAATGTTACTCTTTTGGTCCAGTCTGCATCCTCCAAGATCAGCATCTGAGAATGCTTGGACAAAGAACCCTGACTTGGCTGGGTACCATAGACCGAGCGAAGAGGTTCGCTTCAGGTATCGAAAGATATTCTTTGCAGCTAGCAGGTGAGGTTCGCGTGGATTAGCTTGAAACCTAGCACAATAGCAAACAGAGAACTTTATTGGAACATGACGAGATTATATGTGTTAGGCGTGTCAAACTTAACAAATAATAGGGGTACGATATACTCCAAAAGAATCCCACTATATTGCACTAAAAGATAGTACAAGGCAAGTAGGGTCGATCCACAAAGACACAGGGCAGTCAGTCTAATACCTCTTTGCACAAGGTACTTGTTCACAAAATATTAAAGAGGGGGGGGGGTTGAATGAAATGATTAAACAAACAAATTAAAAACACAAGTAAACAGCTAAATGAGTGAATTAAATTCAGATTTTGTAAGGACTCCAACTTCATGTATGACAACTTAGCACTGTGATTTAAAGATGACACAATATTTGTTAGGTTCTATCTAAGTTGGTACTTGAAAGTGTTAACAAGCTCTAACACTTCCCACTCACCACATTAATTAACCAAAAAAAGCTCTTTGATTAACCCTAACCTTACTAACCTAATCTAAACAAGCTCTTAGAATTAGATTAAAAGATTGCATGAAGCTTTATGTGAATGTTCCTAACAACACTCAATACTCCTCACAAGCTCGGGAGTGTAAAAGTTTATGAATAAGATTTATACTAAATTCATTCAATAGAGATCAATTTAATGCTTGTTACTTGCTCAATTTCACAAAACAATTACAGAATTTGTAAAAGAGATAACTTGAATGACCTAACCCTAATTCAAATGGCCAATAAGAATCACAATTAGAATCGAACATTTGATTAAAGCTAAATAAAATTCACTATATAGAAATTAAGAACAAACATCATGTCATATCATTGAAGACACTACCAAGAAGTCAAAACATGAAATTGGAGAAACTAGGGTTCTAGCCACACATGGCTAGAATAAGATCACAAGTTTAAAAGATGGAAATAATGTGCAATTACAACTTACAAATACTAGAAATAATGTTTCCAAATGATTACTAATCAAACCCTTGCAAAAACCTTCGAAATCGCTTCTCAAAATGTACTCTGATATGTTGTGTGTCCCCAAAAATGACCCTCAACCCGTAATATGAAAGATAGTAAAACTCCCAAAAGTTGGTTTTTTTGGGTCGAACACGGCCCGTGTTGAGCATAAGGTAAAAATGACACGACCCGTGTTCAGCTTTCTCAACAGCTCCCATTCTGGTCAACACGGACCGTGTTGATTTTGCAGTGTAAATCCAACACAACCCGTGTACCCCTCTGACTCCGAATCCAAACTTGATTTTTTCAACTTTTTCGTTCTTCTCCGGATAATCCCGAAATCTTCACCAATGCTTCCTGGCACCTCCCAAAGCGCATTCCAAGCTCCGGATTACCTGAAAAAGACATGAAAGTGTGAAAATAAGGTTGTTCTAGAGACTAACATGAAATATGATGAAATGCAAGACAAATGAAGAATAATTATGCTAAATAGATGCATAAGAGGGGACTAAAATATGTGCAAAAAGGTGCACAAATTGCACCTAACAAATCTCCCCAAGCTTAGACCTTTCTTTTCCTCAAGAAAGAACAAGAATCAGACGAAACAAGATGATATCTAGATGGCAAAAAGAAACATAGAACAAATAAGGACAGAAAGATCCTAAAGGCTAGGAATGAATGCATGCAATGAAAATTATGAAAAAGAAACATAGGTACAAAAGATACTTAAGGAACAAAAATGAACCAAAGAAAAATTTAAGAGCACAAGTAATCTTTTTATTTATTTTTATAAATATGGACATATACGATCGGACTTTACATCAATGGGGCTCCAATCATTAATACCTAGGCGACCATCCTGTTACCTTCCACCTATCACAGACTCCCAAGGTGAGGAAGACCCTAAACAGTGTAACCCAATAATATTTAAACTCCATACAACTGGGGTGGAACACTAGCTCTACTAGAACATCTAAGAGGTAAGGACTCGTCAACAGGTTCAACAGGAGTTTCCTCGTCAGGTTGATTTCCAGTGTTAGAGGTTCCTTTATCGCTCGACTCTTGAAGCTCTTCAAAATCGATTTGCCTCCCACTATCTCCTTGACTTATGAGTTCTCTTTCTTGGAAATCCCCTCTTCTCACAACGAATACAACATTTTCACTCGGTCTGTAGAAGAGATAGCCAAAAGACTTCTGTGGATAGCCGATGAAATAACACTTCTCAGTACGAGGTTTGAGCTTGTCATGAGTCTCTCATCTTACGAAAGCCTCGCAACCCCAAACCTTGATGTGTGCCAACGAGGGAGCTTTCCATGTCCACATCTCGTGAGGTGTTTTGGCAACCTTCTTGGTGGGAACTAGATTAAGGATATGGGCGGCAGTCTCTAAGGCATACCCCCAGAAAGCTATTGGTAACGAAGCCCAAATCATCATGGAACGAACCATGTCCAACAAGGTCCGATTACGTCTCTCAGCCACACCATTCAATTGTGGCGTTCTCGGAGGCGTCAATTGCAAAACAATTCCGCATTCCTTTAGATAGTCGTGAAATTCAAACTTAGGTACTCTCCTCCTCGGTATGACCGAAGCATCTTGATTTTCCTGCCCAACCGATTCTCCACTTCATTCTTAAACTCTTTGAACTTTTCAAAGGTTTATGACTTATGCTTAATTAAGTAGATATATCCATATCTGCTATAATCATCCGTAAAAGTCACGTAGAAGCGGCAAGCATCCCTTGTGGTGGATCTAAAGGGCCCACACACATCGGTGTGTATGAGATCCAATAGACCCTCACCCCTATCACAAGTGCCGATAAAGGGTGACTTAGTCATCTTCCCAAGCAAACAAGACTCACACACTTCATCGTACCTAAGGTCTAATGACTCCAACACTCCATCCTTGTGGAGTTGGGCTATGCGTTTCTTGTTAACATGGCCAAGGCGACAATGCCACAAGCATGCTTTGTCTAAACTATTAGACAAATCAACATTCAACACATTATTTCCTAAATTGTCTACAACCAACACAGATTCATATATTCCTTTACAAGGAAATGCATTGAAATAAAAAACACCATTCAAATAAACATTAATAGAACTATTACTACTATCAAATGAATATCTGAAACCTTGTCTATATAATCCATGAAAAGAAATGATGTTCCTTGCCATATCTGGCGAATAGTAACAATTATTTAAATCTAATCATAACCCATTACTCAACACTAAAGAATAAACTCCGAATCTGGTCACAGGTGACGATCTTCTGTTTCCTATAATCAAGTTTATCTTCCCATGTTCCACCTCCCTACTTCTTCTTAGGCCCTACAAATCAGAACAAATGTGGAAACCACATCCTGTATCAAGAACCCATGAAGTAGCAAGTGATGAGTTGTTAGATTTAATAGAATACATACCTACATAGGTGGGCTTCATCTTCCCATCTCTAATGTCCTGCAAATATTTGGGGCAGCTTCGTTTCCAGTGGCCCTTCTCGTGGCAATAAAAACACTCTGCTTGCTTAGGGTCAGAGGAGGTCTTAGCAGTACCCTCTTTGGTTCCACTAGAAGAGGAACCATCTTGGGACTTTCCCTTTTGGTGGCTCTTAGAAGGAGCCTTCCTCTTCTTACCCCTTCCTTGCCCAATTTCCAACATAGGGGCCGAATCAGTAGGAGTTGATGCAATAGATTTATCCTTTAGGTTGCACTTAGCAGTTCTCAACAACCCTTGAAGCTTGCTCAAGGTGACCTCCTCTTTGTTCATGTGGTAGGTCATTATGAACTGGTTGTAACATGGAGGAAAGGAGTGGAGAATGATTTCGATAGCCAAATCCTCATCAAATTTAACATTCAACTTTAGAAGACGATCAACATACCTCTGCATCTTCTGCAGATGCGAGGTTAAGGATTCTCCGCTCCCCATCTTAGCGGTGATCATGTTAGTGATGATCTCATAGCGCTCTTGCGTCGCGCTTTGGTGGTACCTATCCATTAAATCTTGATGCATCTCGAATGGATACATGTCCTCATAGGATTTCTGGAGTTCTCCATTCATAGTCGCGAGCATGATGCAATGAACCTTTGTAGCATCACGTTTATGAGCCTCAAAGGCAACAATTTCTTCAGCAGTGCCAGTTTCTGGATTGATCTTTTCCAGCTTCTCGTTGAGGACATACTCTTTTTCCTCGTATCGAGTGATCATTTGAATATTTCAAATCCACTCATTGAAGTTATTTCCATTAAAGATCACTTTCCCACACAAATTCATGAGTGAGAATCCACCAGTAGTTGCAGGAGCATTGTTGTTTGCATTCGACATCTGAAAATAGAAAAAGGACAAGTTTGATTAGAAAGAATCCCCAATTAGACACCCAAATGAAAAATTAGGGCTAGGATCCAACAACATTATTCACAACTTAGAAAAGGGATGTCGTAATCTAAATGCAAATAATTTGAAGGTAAGTGAATGACGATTCACTAATTTTCACCATGAAAAACGAAAGGATATTAAGTTTTAAATGTATTTGAAAACTCCTAGATTCTTTTGAGATTCATTGAACTTATCAATGGCATGTTTAAATCTCGATATGCCCTTCAAGTTTGTGACTGGGATACCGAGGATCACAAACAAGGTGTGAATAACCATCCAAGTTAACGTGGTGCACCTAATGTCTCTATCACCTAATCAATATGTCGATAAACCACACGCGCTCCATTGATCTATGACAAACATCGAGCCACCCTTCCCTACCAATGTCAATCCCAAATTAGTGTGTTGGTTAACCACACACGCTCCACTAACGTTTGACAAGGGTACAAAGTGTAATTCCATGGAGTAGCATCATTTTTCACATTTTACCCTAAAGTAACTAAAATTGGGAATTTGGAAAAAAAATTGTAGTTACTTCGTATCATTCATTATACTTTTAACGAGGAGAGGATTGCCCTATCCTACCCGTTCAGCTAGCGACCCTCCACCAATCAAGGAAGTGGTGGGTAAGAGTGGATACCCATTAAATGGCCATTTTATAGGCCATAACCTTATACCCCCTTAAAGATTGGCTTCGTGAATGAGACCTACTAACGGTAAGACCAACACTTTAAGTTATACATATATATTAATTAATCTTGTAATAATATAATAGTATAGGGTTGAATTTTAAACTTGTAAAATTCTAAGGCTTTTTAATTTAAATCATTCATAATTAAACTTTTAATCAAAAATTTTAAATCTCAAAACTTGAGGGCAAGTTTTGAACTTTCCAAAACACAAATGATCAAATAACAAATAATAACAATTAAACAATTAATTTTGTGATTATCTATATTTGACCCAATCAGATTTTATTTACAAGATAATTAACAAATAATTTAAACAATCAATATTTATCATATAAATAACCTATTATTCAAATGATTTGAAAATATATTTTGTTTTGGTAAGGATAATCATCAAAATACAATAAAATTTGGATCTTATTATTAAAAAACGATTTTGGCATTTATCCTATAGCAAAACAGCAAGAAAATCCCAAGATATCCTCTGTCTGACTCCCAAACTCTCCGAGTCACTACCTGGACTCGCCGATTTGGGCAGACTCGCCGAGTCCAGATACTGACTCGCCGAGTTGATTCGGGCAGAGGCCAGAAAAACAATTTTAAGAAAAAGCTCGACAATTACATCACATACAACAAAAACCAATCAAGGCTCTGGTACCACTGATGGGTTTTAATCAAAAGTACATCATATATGCTCATGCAAAACCATAAAGCTTGGATCTAGGCTTCTCTATTGTACATATAATTAATCCAAGACTTGCAACCCTAGATCTAGCATGCGTAATTCGAAATTAACACTATAAGAACAGATCTAAGTGATTACCTCTTTCAATTGGCTTGAAATCCTTTGAATCTTCTTGTTCTTGAGCTGAAAGTCACAAGTGTAACTCCTCTAATGGCTTACAAACACCACACAAGCAAGAAGGCAATAATGAGAGAGGATGAAGGATGCTAAAATCGGCCCTAGGGTTTCTCTTGGAATCAAGTGGCCGAAAATTGCAAGCAAGTGTCTCTATTTATACTATAGGCTACTAGGGTTTCATGTAAAACCCTAATGGACTAATTAATCACCAAGCAGCCCATGGAACCTTCTGGAATAGGGCCTATGGATGAAAATATGATGGATCCCCATCATAATTTCGTTCACCCTCTAATCCATTAGGTTACCAAGCCCAAAAACTCAATCATCATACATTCGAAAGTTTAACCCCCTTTATTCAATTAATCTCTTTTAGTCCCCAAATTAACTCCTAATTAATTCATGACTAATATTAATTAAATAATAGGATTTATCCTTTAATATATTATTCCTACAATATATTAAACAATCAAAATATCTTCTCTCTTTCCTAAATTACCTTGTCAAGTTGCTTTGGTGAAGGCAACCCAAAAGAACCATCCACAACCAAGTCAAGTACATACCAAATATAGTTACGGGCTTAGACACTAATCCAACAAAAAGTTCATACGGAGGATGTCAAACCCAAAGTTTCTTTTAAGTCACTTCCTGTCGTAAAACAAGATCCGAAAGACAAGGTTCCATTATTCAGCAACGAACCCATCATAGACGATAGTGAAGACGAAGAGCCTGATGAAGCTGAGCTTAAAAGGCGGAAGGCTCGTGAAGCAGAGATTGGCGAACATGCTTGTATCGTCAGTGAGGCTGAAGAAAAAGAAAGAGCTGAAAAGGAAGCTCAGGCCACTCTTAAGAGTCAAATGTTGTTATTTCCAAAGTGGACCCTGAAGCGTATGCATAATCAAGTTGTGGAGACTCCAAGTCAATATTGGTTGGATCCTATTGCTTCCTTTGAGGTTTAGAACTCACAGGATTCGCATTTCGACCTTCCCATCACTCCAAAGGCGTTCAGGTTGCATGCTTTCATAAAGGTTGCCAGTGTTCCTCTCTCTGATAGCACCGGTGATCAAATGTTGTCTGCTTTTTACTTGAAATATATGAAGCCTCAGTTCGAGACCTAGAGTGCAAGCAAAATTGTAGTTGTGAAGGTTACTGGGCCGATCGAGACTGAAAGTGACCTTAATGCGAAGTTTAAAGTTGCAAGAGGATCTGCTCGACAAGCCTGCAAATTTACTCTCGCATATTTGCCATGCTTGAACCCTAATGACTGGATGGTGATTTACAATATCTTGCTGCGAGAGAAGGAGAAGTACGAATCAGTGTTTGCCCATCTTCAGATTATGATCAATTCCTACATTCAGGAGTTTAGAACAATGGATGTGGAAATTGCTACGATTCTAATACAAAAACCAAGTGTTGTTCCAAAAGAAGCTCCGAAAGACTTTCAGAAGCCGAAACCAGGGAAGATCTATAAGGAAGGATGGTTTGTAGTTTGCACTGTGAGAGATCGTCCAAGCGCTGATGGACGCAAGTTATACTTTCATCTTGAAGACAAGCACATGTTTTCTACTTCTTGTTTGGATATTATTCTGGAGCTTGTTGCGAAGTATAGGGAAACAATAAAGATGATGTGAAGTGTTTCACTGATGTGATCACTTAGTATATTCATGTTCGCAAGCTACTGCTGAGTTTCATTCCTAAAGTCTATGAAGTGGAGAAGCGAATCACGAATTAACATGGCCATGGTTTTACTTAACGCAAAGGGGGAGATTGTAGAAGATATTATGTTGCGTTATTGGCTGTCGCACCCCAAAACCAAGAACGGCGGAAACGTCCCGGGGCGGAGGACGTCATGTAAACATCACAACAATGCAAAGTAGTAAACAAGCAACAACATCATCCATTGCATTAATAGTATAATTTTAATTACAAGTATGTTCTTTGTGTAGTAATAAACAGCATAATGAATAATCAAAATAATAGACGAGCCTTGACTACTCCGTCTTCACAAAACCTGGTCGTCGTACCTGTCTATTTATGACCTGAGAATACAAGTTATTTTGAAAGCGAGTATTAGCAATAAAGCTGGTGAATTCATAAGTATTTATGTGTCTTTGACTTGTAAAAACTATAAAGGAAAGACTTGTAATTGTTTGAAGAAAAGTTTGTATAAGTACGACAATGTAGCCTTCTACCAAGACCCGACTGTTTTGAAAGTAGCCTTCTACCAAGACCCGACTGTTTTGAAAGTAGCCTTCTACAACTATTATTATTCAAATCTAATCTACCTCATCGATTATGTGAATGTGACACAAAGTAAAGGTAATAATAATATAATAACTGGATTTGTAATCCTTTTGTATTTTCCATATGTAAAGTGTAAGTATTGTAGTATTTGTAATAAGTGACTACTATTGTACTAATTGCCTTAACTGAGTATTAAGGCATAATGTGATGGCTACATCCCATACTAAACGCTCCCCTGTCAAGAGATTCTGGCAACCAAACGCGACCCATGCAATGTTGCAAGCCGTGAACATCCACATTATTATGATCATGTATACCCAATATAACTATCACCTTTTTTTTTTAAAACAATGCGTTAGTGTTTCATTGGTATAGTTAGATCCTGTAATTGTTCCATGCTATAGCACCTTGTCGTGTATTGTATCTTCCTCCCTATATTCCTTTATTGTGTGTTCTCTTATGTTATCGTGTATTGTATCTATGAAATAGTATCTATGTAATAGTATCTCTTCATATAGTATGTAATGTATTAGTATGTCTATAATTGTACTTTTGTAATTGTATTAGTATAGACTCATGAATGAACTGACTCTTGTGTGGTTCTTCGTACTTGGAATAGTAAGTAGTATCTCCTTACTATACCTATTATAGTTACTAGTAATGTACGTGTATAACCGAAGTATGCCTTTGCTACCCATAGGTACTGAACTGACTAATGAAACTTTTATGTCTATATATGTATACATGATATATAACTAATATTTAGAGGACATTCAGACGAATAACCGATACCTTAAGGCCACATCCCAACGAGGAAAAGGAAATAAAGTGAGCTAGCCGTCCTAGGTTCTTTAAGCATTACTTATATAACTATACATATATGGGCATGCATTTGACAATATAAAAGTATAAAAGAAGTTTTGTAAAATATTTGAAAAGTCTAATAACTAGGAAATGATGACTTGATGTCAGTTTGTAAAACAATTTGAAAACAGTTTGTTTGATAAGAACAATTTTAAGTATAAGGAAAACTTTATTTGAAATACAATTGTAATAGAGTTTGAAAGGAAACATACGGTATGTTAGACAGTTTGATAAAGAGTTTTAAACATGTAAAAACATTTGAGAAAGCCGTTTGAAGTAATATGTTTGGTAAACAGCTAAAAGTGTAGTAAATCCATTTGCATGCTAGTTATTAATCACATGTGATTGATATAATAACTAACATGATTCAACTTGTATTCCCCCCCCCCCCCCCCCCATAAAAGCATTTATAAACATTTAAAAACATTTAAAAGGGTTAATTAAGGGGTATGAGCTCGCCTGTAGTGAGTGGTTTGGATGAACAGATTGTATAGGATGCTAAGTTTCAAGTGAGGACTTGAGCACACACACGGATACTATTTATCATATAATAACACATACATGTATCCAATTAGTCGTTTAACAACTAATTAACCATGTTAAGACACCCTAGGATATGGAAAAATACTTTGATTCAAGTGCTAGTAGTATCAAGGGTTGCATCTAAGGGTTGTATAGCCACTTAAGGGGGCTTTTGGTCCAAGCGGTATGTTTCTTGTGGTTTTTGGTCCATATGGATTTCGGTCCATATGGTTTTCGGTCCAAGAGGTTTTCTGTCCAAATGGTTGGCCGAAAACTCTTGTTCTTTGATGCATAAGGTGATTTCCAAGGGCTTCCAACAAGCAAGAAGTGTTCTAGACTCAATATTAACCATTAGGAAGGTTTAAAATCATTTTTCACCTTTCATAAGGGTTTTCAGTCAAAGGAGATGCACTAGACCGAAAACACTTTTGTTCTTGGATAAATGGATGTTTTCAAGGCTCTAAATTAAGTATCTTTACTAGATAACAAGTATAGGAGATAGATACTTACAATATGGAAGCAAAGAAGGTGTTTTTCGGTCCAAAACACTAGTGTGTGTTCTTGGTGTTCTTGAAGAACACTTGAAGAACTAAGAAAATGGAATGATTTCATGGATGAAATCATGTTAGATCACTAGATAATGGAATATATCAACTAAACAAGGAAGGAAACACTTACAATCTTGAAGATCTTGACGAAAATTCGGATGATACTTGAGAGAGAACTGTTCTTGACTTGGAAATGGAAAAAGAATGGTAAAAATGACTAAGTGTCATTTATATACCCTTTAGGGTTTTCGGTCCAAACACTATTTTGGCCGAAAACTCCCAACTCTTGGAGTTTTGTAACTTAAATGTTGTACAACTAATCCTAAATTATACTTCCTTTCGTTTCTTCTCTCGAAGAATTAATATAAAAACACTCAAACGGACTTTAAACCGAACTAAAATTAGCAGAAATGATTTTGACTTTTAATTGAAGTGTTTGACTGTAGAGTTCTTACAAATGAAAATTCTAGGTTGTCACAACATCCCCCCGTTAGAGGGAATTTTGTCCCGAAATTAGAGTTTAGGTAAAGAAGTAGGTATGAATAATTAAGTAAAGAAATGAGGACACTTCCTATTCGATTGATCCTCATGCTCCCAAGTGAATTCAGGTCCTCGGTTGGCATTCTAGCGAACCTTCACTAAAGGGATGCGGCGTTGCTTCCTCCGCTTGACCTCTCATTCCATGGTCACTACGTTTCTTCCACGAAGGCGAGGCTCTCATTGATCTCAATCTCGTCGAGTGGGATTACATGAGTCCTGACAGAAAGGTACTTTTTCAAGTTCGAGATGTGGAGGGTAAGATGTACGTTACTGAGTTCACAGGGTAAGTTGAGTTATGGATGTTTCTTTGCTCTTTCTTACTACGAGAGTAGATAAGTAAGTCATTACAAGGACAATGACGAACTGATCCAAGTAAGAATGGCGTACCCTATTCATTAAGTTCATGAATACTACAGGTGTATTCCTAAAAGGTAAATCATTCCTAAAAGGATCTCAGGTCCATTCCTAAAAGGTAAATCATTCCTTGCGGTTGGTCAATCGAATCATCTATGTGAGGCAGAGGGTAATGATCTCTAATGGAAATCTTTTCTAGGTCTCCGTTAGTTGATGTTCCTACAAAACAATCCGTCTATCTTCTTAAAGAATAAGACTGGAGTTTTCCAGGGCGAGGAGCTTGGTCTTCTAATTCTATTGTTGAGTAGTTGTTAAGTTGTCCGGACGGTTCTTGTATCTCCGTAGGTGTTAGACTGTAGGGCGATCTGGTTACAGGAGTCGTATTGGGTTCTATGTTTGTTCGCATGACGATGCGATTACTCGTCGTCTTGGGCAGTCTCTGTCTTGAAGTTCATATTAGAAGTCATACATGGTTCATCGATCACAGTCTCGTGTATACGAGTCGTATATAATTAAGATTGAAAAGGTAGTCGAAGAAATGATTCTTCTTTAAGCTCACATCCCAAAAAGGAAAAGAAGTTAAAGTGGAATCATCAATTCTAAACCTGTAGAACTTTGATTATATACCACCCATGTGTATACATTCTTCAGCGATAGATCAACCGTACGGGTCCTTGGATTGAACTTGACGTACTATACGAGTGGTACTTCAGGGAGGTTTGCTGAGGTTTCTTCTGAAAGGATAAGAAACATGAGGTACTCTACGCATGAGTACTTCGGAGTTTTGGAATGACGGCTTCGCTAGAAAGACGATTTTGGAGAAAGAGATTTACGCACAAAACTGGTATTGTGAGGATTGAATTGACTCAAGTTGTATGATAATACCGGAATCACATGGAAATAAAGGCATTAGACTTGATCATAAAGGCATTACAGACAAAACACAACAGTGCAACTTTTTAACAGAGTTACAGTACTTTAGATTAACTACAAGGCTACTGCTGCAAACAAAGTATACTACAAAAGATAAATATACGTAGCACGATGGTCCCTTTACCGACGGGGTCTCGCAATAGACAAGACTCTAGTTGCACTAGTTCTGAACAGTTTATGAGTCTGTTACAACGAACGCCTTAATTACATTAACGTGGGTCCGGAGTAGTCTCTCCTGCGGCAGTGATCCTTAGTATCTTCCCGTCTGCGCCGGAGTTCTTTGTTATTGGACAATCCTTTTTGAGGTGTCCAATCTCACCGCATTGGTGACATATCTGGCTTGTACTAGTATTGGTGGTGGAAGTGAGGTGTCGAGTCAGAGTTATATGGACACGGGTGTTTTCTTTGTTCATCCACTTTGAAAATTTCCTTTTATAGGGTCCGGTTTTACCACCACCATCGTATGCACGGCTGATCCCGATGTCAGGGACTTGAGAAATGGGTCATGTCGTGTCACACCCCAAAACCAAGAACGGTGGAAATGTTCTGGGGCGGAGGACGTCATGTACAGTATCACAACAATGAAAAGTAGTAAACAAGCAACAACATCATCCATTGCATTAATAATAGAATTATTATACAAGTATGTTCTATCAAATTTTGATAAACACTAAAGCATAAATCAAAATGAAAGATGAGTCTTGAATAAGCTCCATCTTCCTTTCTCCTTGCATCGGTACCTGTCTATGATGACCTGAGGATACAAGTAATTTTGAAAGCGAGTATCAGCTTTGAAGCTGGTGAGATCATAAGTATTTAGTGTCTTAATTTGTATGTAAGAATTTGTAAGTAAATGAATTGTAAGTATGGAAAATGTATATGAACTGTAAGTATGAAAATGTTTGTAAAACAACTGTAAACGTTTGAAAAACTCTAGAAATCCCTATGATTCCTACTATTATATAAGGGTGTCTTCTACCAAGACCTAACTGTTCTCAATGTTCGTGTCATGTAAAAGTGTGTAATTTTCCCAAGTGTAACTATTATTAACAAAATATAGTTTTTACATCTATAGTTTAAGTGAAAGGATCACTAAATATATGTACAGGGAAAATTAATGTAGTACTAAAACGTAGCGCTATAAGAACTACTGCTATACTAACTACCTTAAACCGGATTTATATTAAGGCATCATGTGATAAATTGCACCATACTATAGACTGGTAACAACGACAACGTATAGTCTAAAATAAGGTATGACGTTTGGCACCCGCAAACCTGCAGGTCCCGCTGTAGCTAGCAGCAAGGTGTAGGATAGTCAATCCAGTATAGATCTATACGCAAACTCACGCTCTCCCTTCAAGAGACTATGGCTACAACTCGGGTCATGACAATTAAGGCATGCTCCCATACAGTGGATCACAATTTTATTAGCATATTAATGTAAGTGTAATGTAACGAACTGTTCTACGTGTGCTAGCTGTAATGTGTGTTCTCTCTATCTAGCAAGTATAGTAATGTACTGTAATGTTCTAGAAAGTATTGACTCATGAATGAACTGACTCATTGTATGATATTGCATTCTAGTAATAGTTCTAGTATCTCCCTAAACTACCCGTATGGTAGTTTACTAGTAATCTAACTGGTACGTATGGACATGGATGTATACCCTTGCTACTCAAGGGCATGGGATGAACTGGAAGGACTTTTATGACTATATATGTACACATGATATATAACTAATATTTAAATGACTTTCGGACGAATACCCGATATCCCACCAGACCACATCTCAAGCGCGAAAAGGAAATAGGGTGGATAGCCTTCCTAAGTCTTTTAAACATTTCTTATATAACTATACATATAGAGGCATGCAATTTATAATATAAAAGCATAAATAAGTTTTGTAAGACATTTGAAACATAGTTATTATTTTAAGAAAAGATCGACTTGATGTCAATCTATAAAACAATTTGAAGGCATGGGTTTGATAAAACTGTTTTGTATAAAGAAACATTTGTTTGAAACACAATTATAAATAAGTTTGAAATGTAATATACAGAGTAAAATATACAGTGTAATAAGGAGTTTAAAACATATAAAATGTTTATAAAAATCATTTGAAGGAAACTGTTTGGTAAAACGGCTAATGTGTAGTAAATCATTTGAATGCTGCATATTAATCACATGTGATTGATATAATAACTAGCATAATTCTACTTATTAATCACATGTGATTGATATAATAACTAGCATAATTCTACTTGTATCCCCCCCCCCATAAAACATTTAAAAATAGTTTAAAACATTATTTAAGGGGTATGAACTCACCTGCAGTATGTGACTGGAATTGAACGGACTGTTATCGTAAGGAAGGATCGGACAAGTGCTTGGTGTCAAGTGAAGACTTTAAACACACACAATGATCCTAATTACATATGAAGACATATGTATATAAATAATTAGTGATTAAAACACTAATTATACAAGTATAAACATTTAAACGCGAGGAAAACACTTTTGGTCAAGTGCTAGGAGGCTAATGGGTTGCAACAAAGGAGTGCAAGGCCTCTAATGGGAGTTTAAGGTCTAATGACCATATGTTTTGGAGTTTACGGCCCAGGGGAGTAAACTCCTGGCTGTAAACTCTCAACCAAGTCCCTAGATGAAGTCTAACAATTATACAACTCATGTGGTGAATTGCTTCAACGCTTAAACAAGTGTTTGGGCTTCCTATTAACTCCTTTGAGGAGTTTACGGCCCTGGGACCATATCCCATGGAGTTTACGACCGTAAACTCCCTTGGGAGGGTGATTATGGTGTTTTCAAGTCTCTAAATTATCTAGGAACTAAACTAGGCTTTTGTACTTGGCTTTAGAAGAGTTTATGGCACCATTTTATGGAGTTCACGGCCCTAGAACCTTTTGGGCCGTGAACACCTTACTCTTGGTGTTCTAAGTGTGTTAGCTAGTCCAAAACTCATTTAGGTACATGTCCAAATTAGTCTCTTGGCTTAAGGAAGGTTTTAAGGGCATTTTGGCACTTAAACATGGAGTTCACGGACCAAGAAGCTCCTTGGTCGTGAACTCACTTTCATCATTGTTTCTAATTGATTTTGGTGTCCTAAATATGAAATGAAGGCTTCTAGTTCGAGTTCTAAAGCTTTGAGGGTCATTGGAACCCTTTAGGACCTTAAAATGGAGTTTACTCCCCAAGTGTTCTTGGGCGGTAAACTCCCAAATCTTTGGGTATTAATCTGATTTTGATGTTTTCTAGTCATATACACACTAGCATACAAGTCTAAGCTAGTTACAAATCACGGGGAAAGGACTAAGTAGCATTTAAGCCACATATTGGAGTTTACTCCCCAAGAACGTTCTTGGGCGGTAAACTCCCGAGTCTCACAGATTTGATATGTAATTGGTGTTTCTAAACACAATCTAAGCTATATAACATAACTAGATCGAAGTACTCACAATTTGGGATAAAAACTCGAAGATCCGTGAGAGAGAATTTTGACTTTTCTCTAAATGGAATTCAACAAATGAACCAATTTGGTTCAAAATTCTACTTATAGTCCTGAGATATTTTTGGCAGAAAATATTTTTATTCCTGGAACGAACTCTAATGTCCTAGAGTATTGGAATAACAGTGTTGCACAAAACCCTAGTGCATCCACTCTCCTAATATCTCCTTAAGTGTAATATCCCGAAAACTGCCAAACTTATACTCGAAATCTGAGTTTTCACTGTAACTGTTCTACATCTATTGGCTTGATATGGTTTGTTCAGAATAGAAATTTCGGGTTGTCACATGTCAGTGTCCACAGCTACGATCATGGTGCCCTAATTTGTGGCAATTGCTGCATTGCATTTCATGACAAGCCCCGTTATGGTGAAAGCTACACTCGTTACACTTCAGAAGTTTTCATTCGTATGGTCTGATCGATGTTGAAATGGCAGGAGTTGCCACTTTTTGTTGTTTCATGGCAAGTCTTTGGGATCGCTTGCACTCCTTTCGGGCTTGGCGATTTCGTTTCTTCTTCTCTGTTTTACGGCTTTGCAAGTATGTGATTGTTGTCATTTGTTGGCTTCTCGAATCGGTATAATAATCGGAATTGTCAACTCCTTTTCCAGTCTTGTTTGCATTGTCGGAGCTGAGGTGTGCAAGGAAAGCTGTTACGGCAGTTGTTACTACAGCTTGGAATGTAGCGGCGTCGATATGAAAAATAGGGGTTTCGTTGCTCGGATGACTACTTCTGGACAACGACATGATTCTGTTATACGGAAAGAAAAGGAGTTCATGAGCTGATATGATTGAACCTATATTACTTTGATTCTGGCTAAGAGATGAGTTATTATACATGAAACCTTAGCTTATACACAGTATGATATAATCAAGATTGGGTGAATAGTAAAATGTGTGATTCTACTCTAATTTCACATCCCAACGAGGAAAAGAAACTAAGTTAGAAATCTCACATTCTATTGTCTACTAGGTCTTCGTTATATATAACTTGGGAATGTATAAGCGAGGAAATCATAATAATAACCTTCTTACGAATCCTTCTTAATGAACTAGAATTCCTAGTAAAGGCTATCATTAAACCTAGATGTATTTCGATCGTTCACCTAAAGAGTATAAGTATGTTCTCTAAGGTTTGACCTACATCCCTATGATGCAGTTCTAGTACGGAGTAGAAGTAAGTTCATGGAATGGTCTCAAGACGTTTTTCGTTCAAACTAGGGTACCATTGGTTGGTGAATAACATGATCCAACCTTTGAAAGAGAATCGAGAATGATCCCTGAGCTAAATTACTCTAGTCTAATAACTTAACTAGAGTGGGTTTCAGATAGACTCCTATGAAAGTATGATGAATGTACTTGAACAAAGAGTGACACATAATTTAGCCGACTATCAATATCATTGATGTTTAAGATGTAATAAGATTGGGAAAATTGACCTTATAGTAGGTCTTACATCACATCCGGAGTAGAAAAGTTTTGGCCGCATAAAGGCCTAACTAAAAGTACTTACAGTACAAGATAGTTACATAGAAAAGTGTCACATAGGGATAGACAAGAAAACGATTCCTTTTAACAGGGAAAGAAAGTAAAGCATCTCCTACTGGCGGCGATCACCCCTTTAGTGAACTCTTAGTTTAGCCAGTTGACGTTCAATATCAAGCAGGTATCTTTCGTACACCCTCTGGCGTACTTGGAGCTCTATGACTTCGGCTCTAGTTTCAGCCAGTGCTTGCAGCAGGGCCTCATGCTCTCTCTCAAATCTCTCACGAGCATTTTCAAGGCGATTGGTGCGGATGGTATGCATTCCTTCATTGGCATCAAACTCTGCGATACGATGGAGAGCAGTCCTACCCTGGATCTTGTTTCGGGCAACTCTACGGACCAGGATTGGCAGGATTCTGTTTGCTGAGCTACCTTCGCTTATGTTGTAGAACCTTCGGTCTCCATTAAACGGCATAGGTTGATCTTGATCTTCGCTCCATGTTTCCAAGCATTCTACCTAAGGAGGCGTCGGGCCATGAAAAGCCAGACGAGGGTTAGGATTTGGAATGGGAGCTACCGGTGGTAGGTTCTCAACCTCTGGTTCGGAGTTAGCATCGTCCAAAAGATCTTCAACATGGTGATCATTCAAAGGTATTGGATGATCATTCTCTGGTCCTTCTCCAAACAATCCAGCATTGCCTTCGTTTGGAAGGTACGGGTCGCCGTGGGGATGGAGTCCAGCCATGTTATCTACACGAGAATTGGGGTAAGGAAATAATTATTAGACAGATTATCTAGATAATCATTAGATAATCTTCATTAGTCACATCACTATTTGTAAAGTGCATACCAATTATATGCAATCAAAATAGGATAGGCCTTCGAATAAGTGACCTTAACTCCAAATTCACAAGAAATAGGGGTAAAGCAAAAATTCACAGATTCTATGTCTATGTCATCCTAGTTACATATAACCTTAGTGTATCCACTTAGCAACCATTGACCTAGTAATGAAGATCTTTTTAGTTCTCAAGTAAGTAATTATAGTAACACAAATTACTCCTATAGTATCTTAGACTTAGGTTCTGTTCTAGAGTTCTCATTGTGGTAGTGTTGGTAAGTTTTTAGACTTGTTGCCATATCACAACCATTCTTGGGCATGTGCTAATCACTCCTCGGACCAACATAGTTGATCAGGCTATGCTACTCCCAAGACTGACCATACATCCCCGAGCTTACTTGTGATATTCAACAATCATAATACTTTTGTTCTTGTCATTGTGACACTGATTTTAGTATGAATGCAGGTATGTATACTTAGTTAAATATTTTATTATTTAAAAGTATAAACTCTTGGTCAGAGTATTTTAATCCCATTGTATTTATAGTTAGTATATCTTTTATGGGTTGATATACTTAATTCACTATAAACAATGCTCTGATACCAATCTGTCACACCCCAAAACCAAGAATGGTGGAAACGTTCCGGGGTGGAGGACGTCATGTAAAGTATCACAACAATGCAAAGTAGTAAACAAGCAACAACATCATCCATTGCATTAATAGTATAATTTTAATTACAAGTGTGTTCTTTGTGTAGTAATAAACAATATAAATAATAATCAAAATAATAGACGAGTCTTGACTGCTCCGTCTTCACAAAACCTGGTCGTCGTACCTGTCTATTTGTGACCTGAGAATACAAGTTATTTTGAAAGCGAGTATCAACAATAAAGTTGGTGAATTCATAAGTATTTATGTGTCTTTGACTTGTAAAAACTGTAAATGAAAGACTTGTAAATGTTTGAAGAAAAGTTTGTATAAGTACGATAATGTTTGTAAGTAATTGTAAACGTTTGAAAACCCTGGAAAACCCCATATTTCCTACTAGTATAAAAAGTAGTCTTCTACCAAGACCCAACTGTTTGAAAGTAGCCTTCTAACAAGACCCGACTGTTTTGAAAGTAGCCTTCTACAACTATTATTATTCAAATCTAATCTACCTCATCGATTATGTGAATGTGACACAAAGTAAAGGTAATAATAATATAATAACTGGATTTGTAATCCTTTTGTATTTTCCATATGTAAAGTGTAAGTATTGTAGTATTTGTAATAAGTGACTACTATTGTACTAATTGCCTTAACTGAGTATTAAGGCATAATGTGATGGCTACATCCCATACTAAACGCTCCCCTGTCAAGAGATTCTGGCAACCAAACGCGACCCATGCAATGTTGCAAGCCGTGAACATCCACATTATTATGATCATGTATACCCAATATAACTATCACCTTTTTTTTTTAAAACAATGCGTTAGTGTTTCATTGGTATAGTTAGATCCTGTAATTGTTCCATGCTATAGCACCTTGTCGTGTATTGTATCTTCCTCCCTATATTCCTTTATTGTGTGTTCTCTTATGTTATCGTGTATTGTATCTATGAAATAGTATCTATGTAATAGTATGTAATAGTATCTCTTCATATAGTATGTAATGTATTAGTATGTATGTAATTGTACTTTTCTAATTGTATTAGTATAGACTCATGAATGAACCGACTCTTGTGTGGTTCTTTGTACTTGGAATAGTAAGTAGTATCTCCTAACTATACCTATTATAGTTACTAGTAATGTACATGTATAACCAAAGTATGCCTTTGCTACCCAAAGGTACTAAACTGACTAATGGAACTTTTATGTCTATATATGTATACATGATATATAACTAATATTTAGAGGACATTCAGACGAATAACCGATACCCTAAGGCCACATCCCAACGAGGAAAAGGAAATAAAGTGAGCTAGCCGTCCTAAGTTCTTTAAACATTACTTATATAACTATACATATATTGGCATGCATTTGACAATATAAAAGTATAAAAGAAGTTTTGTAAAACCTTTGAAAAGTTTAATAACTAGGAAATGATGAGTTGATGTCAGTTTGTAAAACAATTTGAAAACAGTTTGTTTGATAAGAACAGTTTTAAGTATAAGGAAAACTTTATTTGAAACACAATTGTAATAGAGTTTGAAAGGAAACATACAGTATGTAAGATGGTTTGATAAAGAGTTTTAAACATGTAAAAACATTTGAGAAAGTCGTTTGAAGTAATCTGGTTGGTAAATAGCTAAAAGTGTAGTAAATCCATTTGCATGCTAGTTATTAATCACATGTGATTGATATAATAACTAACATGATTCAACTTGTATCCCCCCCCCCATAAAAGTATTTATAAATATTTAAAAACATTTAAAAGGGTTAATTATGGGGTGTGAACTCCCCTGTAGTGAGTTATTTGGATGAATGGAATGTATAGGATGCTAAGTGCCAAGTGAAGAGTTGAGCAAACACACGAATCCTTTTTATCATATAATAACACATATATGTATCCATCTAGTCATTTAACAACTAATTAACCAAGTTATGACACCCTAGGATATGGAAAAACTCTTTGATTCAAGTGCTAGTAGTATCAAGGGTTGCATCTAAGGGTTGTATAGCCACTTAAGGGGGCTTTCGGTCAAAGTGGTATGTTTCTTGTTGTTTTCGGTCCATATGGTTTTCGGTCCAAGAGGTTTTCAGTCCAAATGGTTGTCCGAAAACTCTTGTTCTTTGATGCATATGGTGATTTCCAAGGGATTCCAACAAGCAAGAAGTGTTCTAGACTCAATACTAAGCATTAGGAAGGCTTAAAGTCATTTTGCACCTTTCATAAGGGTTTTCGGTCTAAGGAGATGCACTAGACCGAAAACACTTTTGTTCTTGGATAAATGGATGTTTTCAAGGCTCTAAATTAAGTATCCTTACTATATAACAAGTATAGGAGATAGATACTTACAATATGGAAGCAAAGAAGGTGTTTTTCGGCCCAAAACACTAGTGTGTGTTCTTGGTGTTCTTGGTGTTCTTGAAGAACACTTGAAGATCTAATAAAATGGAATGATTTCCCAGATGAAATCATGTAAGATCACAAGATAATGGAAGAGATCAACTAAACAAGGAAGGAAACACTTACAATCTTGAAGATCTTGACAAAAATTCGGATGATACTTGAGAGAGAATTGTTCTTGATTTGGAAACGGAAAAAGAATGGTAAAAATGACTAAGTGTCATTTATATACCCTTTAGGGTTTTCGGTCCAAACACTATTTGGGTCGAAAACTCCTAACTCTTGGAGTTTTGTGACTTAAATGTTGTACAATTAATCCTAAATTATACTTCCTTTCGTTTGTTCTCTCGAAGAATTAATATAAAAACACTCAAACAGACTTTAAACCGAGCTAAAATTAGTAGAAATGAATTTGACTTTTAATTGAAGTGTTTGACTATAGAGTTCGTACAAATGAAAATTTCGAGTTGTCACATGGGCCTATGTTATTTATTATATTTTGTATTCACGGGTTGGGCCTGTCCAACCGTGTTTGTGATTCTAGGGTTTAGTATATAAGGTGCATGTATGCATTCTTATCATTGACGCTTTTCTTAATTATCTCATTTATTGTTCTGTAAACCCTAGCGCACCTCTATAGTGGAAGTTCTTAATCGAGCTTTGCTAAGGTGTGACTATATTTTAATCATTCGACATACATATTGATTGATTGATTGTTCTTGTGTTTATTGTTTTTATTTATTTACGCGTTTAAGATCTATCGATCTAAAGAGTTTTTAACTCATCAGTTCCTTCTACAATTACTTAGTTTATGTTGGCTATATATATATATATATATATATATATATATATATATATATATATATATATATATATATATATATATATATTCTAATATCGAACGGATAGTTAGTTGTGTGAATCTGCCCTAAGCCTACAACCGAACAAGGAACAGGAAGTAAGGCGGAAAACGCACATCCAACTGCCTATCGGATATTAATTATATATAACTCTGATGTACAAACTAAGGTATTATAGAATGAACCACTAACGGTCCTTTAAGTTATACTGGTTTAACAAAATGGATTAAACCCTTGTCTCCTTTAGTAAAAATGGTAACCACAATAGTTCCTTCAATAATCACTTATTTATACTGGCTATATATAATCTAATATCGAACCGATAGTTAGTTATGTGAATCTGTCCTAAGCCCACAACTAAACAAGGAACAGGAAATAAGGCGGAAATTACAATCACTGCCTATCGGATATTAATTATATATAACCCTGATGTATAAACAAAGGTATTATTGAACTAACCACCAAAGGTCTTTTTTCTGATAAGTTTCTAGTTTAGCCTACTAAATGTTCTAACTGAAAAGTATGTTTTTGTACTAGAAAACGATGTGTTGAATTTGTATACTATGACCTGACCTATACCTGGTACTCCTTATGATTTCTTGGTGTATACAGAATATATATATATATATATATATATATATATATATATATATATATATATATATATATATATATATATATATATATAACTAAGATCAGATAGATAGTAGACTGGGTGCATCTTCTCTAAGCCCACAACCAAACAAGGAACAAGAAATGAAGCGGAAAACATACACTCTACTGTTTGTCCAACCCTGATTAATATATATATCCTTGATGTATGCAATAAGGAATCATAAAGTTAGCATTTTAGGCCCCTTTTCTAAGTGAATGTACTAAGACTCGACTGTACTGTTTGTCTTTTGTAATAATGAAAGTATTCAGTAATGTTTGTAAAAAGTGACTACTGAAGCACTAACTACCTTAAAACCAGCTTGTTGATTAAGGTTAAAATGTGATGTGATTATAACCATACTGATATGACACGTGCTTTACCACGACGACCTAATGGCGCCAAAAACTGATGTGATATTTGTCACCTGTAGACTTGCAAGTCCCATTGTAGCTAGCAACAAGGTGTGGTGTGTCAATCTCGTATAGATCTATACACAAACTCATGCTCTCCCTCAGAAGACTCTGGTTACAAAACGTAACCTAGCAAGTATTTTGTTAAGTCGTGAAGTAGTGGCTCACATTAATGTTATAGTATTCTTGTATTTGTATAGTATGTTCCTCCCTGTTTCTATTTATAGTATGTTCCTCCCTGTTTCTCTTTATAGTATGTACTAAATCCCTAAACTATACCGATTATAGTTTACTAGTATGTTTACTTGAACTATTAATGACTTGATGAAAAGACTCATTTATGTACTGATTTATGATTGTACTTTAAAAATGGAGTTTTATAAACAATATAGTAACATAACTTAAAAAGAGCTTTTGAAATGATTTGATCACTTTATAAACGTAAGCAATTCTTTGAAATGATGTTTATCACAAAACATTTACATAATTATTATTGTGTTCAACTTGTATCCCCCCCCCTAAAAGCATTTTAAACATTTAAAATATTGATTATAGGGGTATGAACTCACCTTATGTGGGTGATTCAATTGAAGATTCGTGTAAGGATGAGAAGTTCAACGAATGAATTCCCGAGACACAAACGAGTCCTAAATGACATATAATGGCATATATAGGCATGGAATTAGTGTTTTAAACAACTAACATGCAAGGAAACACCCTTCAGGACTAGGAAACACTTGGACTAAGTGTTACAATCACATGTGATTGATCAAAGGGGGTTTAAGGCCACAACATGGAGTGTACAGCCAAATGAGTGTATGGTTGTACAGTCATGGGAAACATGCAAAAGAGGGTGTTTGATCCATGGGGAAGCTAGGGTGACCATTACACAATAAGAAGATGAGCAAAGCTATCATTTTGGAAGGTTTTGAGGTGTGTAGGGCCATACACTCTCCAAGATGGATGCATTTTTGGGTCTTGATTCAAAAGGGTTCAAGGGTTCAAGAGTTCTAAGGGGTAACAAGTGACTAGCAAGTGTTTAAGGCCTTAGGTTATGGTCTTAACAAGGGTGTACGACCATAGATAGAGTATACGGTCGTACACTCTTGATGTTCTTGAGTTTTGATGATGTTTCATGGATGAAATCATGGATTCTTACTAGATTATGAAATGAATCAACTAAAAAATTGAAGGAATGCTTACTTTCTTTGAAGATCTAGGTGAAAGTTTGATGATAGTTGAGAGAGAACTCGAGTTCTTGACTTGGAAGTTGAAGAAATGAATGAAAAATGAAGGGATGGCTTATATATAGGAGGTGGTGTACTGCCACATTGAGTGTACGGCTGTACACCCATGTGTACGGCCGTACACTCCTCTTGAAGGAGTGTATGGCTTGAATACAACACTATGAACTTAAGATAACTCATCCCTAAACCCAAAACTTGAATGTGCTATTCTCGGAACACTCAAACAGACCCTAAACAATGCTAAAAGGTAACAGAAATGGGCCTGGCTCTCGATTGATTGGTTGGACAAAACAAAAAATTTTGGGTTGTCACAGTAATTAAGGAAAACTAATACATAACAATTTATATTTTATTAAGTTGTAGAATACAATAAATCTCAAAAAAAAATTATATATAAAACAATTGTTGTATTCATGAATTGTTATATACGAATCAACTTTCATTCGTTAAACATTAAACACATAAAAAACCTAACACAATAATAATCAATGTTTTAAAAACCGGTTTTTTAGTTGAACCGATATGACGAACGGTTTCCGGTTTAACTGGTTCGACCGCTGAATAAACCGGTTTTTATAATTTTCATATTTTTTCATATTTTCCTACACATAAATACATACACAAATAATAATTTGATGTCCACAAGTGCAAACATTAAAATACACATGAAAACAAGTTGTAGATTAATCTGAATACATTAAAATAACTCATAACGGTAAGTTTTACATCAATCAACTTGCATTAAAAAGAAAATAAACGCCTAGATGAATATATATGCATCAAAAAACTTCATAACATTTATAATTTGTTTTTATTAAGATTTTTTTAATAAATGTGAAAAAATACTAAAGTTAATTATGCAAACGGTTTCATATCTATGTGTTTTTATTCAATTTAACCGGTTTAATTGAACCGGTTCAACCGGATTTTTTTTGTATAAATCGGCCAGTTCGATCCGGTTCAGAAATAAACATAAAACCGGTGATAGTTGAACCGTTCCTTTCCCGGTTCCCGATCAAGTCGGTTCGACCGGCCGGTTCAAACCGATTTTTAAAACATTGATAATAATACCAACCTATAAGCAATAATATCTTTAAAAGGAATAATAATACCAACACATTAAGTTGTACAATACATTAAATTTCAAATATCTTTAAAAGGAATGCTTACGTGCATTTTTATTTAAAACTAACACTAAAACAAGCAATAATATTACTTTTAATAGGTCACAACTTAATTTTATATTAAAATATTAGTGTCAAACTCACAGACCAACACAATAATAATACCAACCAATGTTATAGCTTTAATATATTTTTTTAATTTTTCAATAATCTAATAAATAATTACAAAAAAATAAAACATAACTAATCTTATGTTGACATGTGCATTAGTTGGATCGTGATCTAGGTATCTACCCTAATAAATAAGAATGATTTTGCCAAATGTCATTCTCTTATTCAATTGGCCATATGTCATTTTATTATAATTTTGAGAATATATTTATTTTCCATTTGTCATTTACTTTATTTTTCATTTTCAATATATCATTAATTTAGTTTCTATAGATTAAACCTACCATAATTACTATTAATTTGAAATTTGAAATTTCAATTTCAATTTCAATTTCAATTTCAAATAGTTTACAGTTTAAACCTTTATATTTAACATATTGTTATAATTAACCCGTTTAGTATACGAGTTTGATAACTAAGCACATAATTTTAAGTTATTTATTTTTCGCATGTTTTTTTCTCATAATTTTCACTTATTTTATATTTCAAATTTAAATAAACTTTCGATGTAATCGTTTCTATTTCACATTTTGTTTTAATCAACCCGTATAATATACCGGTCTCACAACTAGTTTTTATATAATCTCTTTAATAATATGTTGACACGTGTATTAGTTCGAGAATGTGTTTCCTTTTTTTTTATGCTTTATACAATCATTAAGCCCACGATCGGTCGTTAGACACCGGATAAACAACGGGAATAATAAACCAGTTTTTTAGTTTTATTAAGTAAATGAAATGATTACATATAATTAACGTGTGCTCCATTCTCCGAAATATCTAGATCAGAGTGGTGCTTGCAAATTAATATTATTCTAATATTTGTTAAAGCCTAAATTGTAGGATAATTTCCATTTATAGTGGTATAATTAAACTAATAATTTACCTTCTTCCTTCTTTTTACAATATACCCCCCTCCCACTAATAGTCTTAAAAAATTCTACCCCAAATATTAGACGCACCCACGCACGCACGCTGTTAAAAAAAATGTATTAGGCGCACAACGATTCAGTTCTCACCATCGATTCTGCCATCACCGGCCTCCACCGTTGCCACATTCATCGCCGTCGACAGATATCTCCATCGCCGTTGCATGGCGAAGGTAAAAAATTCCAAACAAAATACAGTCTTCACTTTCATGTATTCTTCATCTTAGGGATATATATGTGCACTAAAGAACGAAATACAGTGGGCTTGATTGTGGTCTTCTATGGAATTATGAATTATCATCAATTTTTACATTTTTATTTTATAAACGAGTACGTCTTATATGACTTTCAATCTGAGTGGATTTATAATGCTTAGTAAATTGTATTTCTATATGTATATCACATGTCATGCTCCATAGAGAGGACATATGTGTGTATTGAATTTGTTATATTCCACCGCTTCCATATCACTTTCCTTAGCATATTGGTTTGAAACTTTTGTTTTTTGTTAATGGGCTAATCCACAAGCCTGAACGTGGTTAATTTAAACTTTCAGATTGGTTGAATAAATAGAATTGAGTGAGAGAGTTTATATAACTACTTCAAAATTTTATTGTTGCAGTGTGACAACGTGATTAGTTATCATCATAAATTTATTTTTGTTCATTTTAAAACATTATACTTTCAAAATCAACCAATTACAGAATGCTATTTTCAATTTTTTCATTTTAATGCACCGTACTTTGAAAATCTTGCAATAAGCAAATAATATCATCCTACTTTTACTTTTGTTCATTTTAAAACACTGTAACTTCAAAATCTTCCAATTACAACATCATGCTTTTATTTTTGTTCATTTTTAAGCACTACAATTTCAAAGTACAATGATATCCCTCTAAAAGAAAAAAAAATTAAAAAGATATGTAATATAGATCTTAAATATACATATATGGTCCCTATAAATGAATTATTTGTCCAATAATTATAGTACAATGCTATGAATTTTAAAATGATATTACAAAAATGGTCCATGTAAATGGAAGATATGAAAGTAAGAAATGGTAAGTATCAATGAAATTAATGTTCGATATATTCTTCAACTTTATGGCAGTTAAAAAAAACTATAAAAGGGATTGAAAGTAGACTAAACTGCACAAATGGTCTATATGCTTTGTCGAAAATTATCACTTTTGTTCAAAAATGTTTAGACCGGCACGAGAGTCTAAAATTTTCATTTTGTTCTTAGTTTGGTCTAATTTGCTATAAACTTTTTCATAATGATGAATTTGCCCTTATTTTTTTCTTTTTTAGTTTTTTATTATTTAAAGATTTTTCTTATTAAAAGAAAAATAAAAAAGAAAACTTTCCTTTTATATTTTATTTTTATAATTTTTTATAAAATAAAAAATAGAACATTAAAATGCAATCTCTCTCTCTCTCTCTAACAACCTACCATCACTGTCGGAAAATATAAACACCACCATCTCTAGGCGACGTTTAGACATCATCGAGGAACACAACTCGTCGGACCTCTCCCTTCTTACCGACAATGACGTTTATACCAGCACCATTTGTGAATCTTTAAACGATGTCGGAGAACCCTCGTTCCAGATCTAAAAACCTTAGTAGTGGCACGTGTTTCACAGGAGAAAGAAGTGGGTGATGGTTGGGACGATTTTCGTTGTTGTCGGAGTGTCCATGATTAGGATGGATGGAAGGAGTTGCTGTCGTCTCTAGCAAAAATCTAGTGAAGACAAAGATGATGTCGCTGGAAGATGACGACGTTCTTCTTTCAAACCTGCTGCCAGATCTGGTCGAAACCCTAGATCTGGTTGAAACCCTAGTGAAGCAAGATCGACGATGGCGTTAGGGGTGTAACTGATGAAACATTGAAAGGGTGAAGGCTATAGCTCGAGTTACTAGTGTCGTTGCCGCCGTCCTATACAGAAACCCTAGTGTCGCTTTCTCCGATGACGGCTACAAGCTTAGAGATACATAAACGATGTCGTTAGGAGTAGGGTTTTCTGGAGACGCCTCTCTCCTTCTCTCCTATATTTGCAAATCCTTTCTTCGAAGCGACGATCTGGAACGTCGTCTTCATTCGTCTTCTTCGATAGTGAAACCCCTAAACCTACGAGATTCTCAACAGATCTGCAAATGAGGCATTGAAATGGGTGGTACCGGTGATGTCGGCACTGGAAAAACGAGGGGTGGCACCGGCTGTGGTGGTGTTTATACTTTCCGACGGTGATGGTTGGTTGTTGGAGAGAGAGAGAGAGAGAGAGAGAGAATTTGCATTTTTATTTTTTTGTCTGTTATAAAAAATTATAAAAATAAAATATACAAGTAAAATTATTATTTTTTATTTTTCTTTTAATCAGAAAAATCTTTAAATAATAAAAAAAGTGAAAAAGGAAAAAGAAAGGGCAAATTCGTCATTATGAAAAAGTTTATAGCAAATTAGACCAAACTCACAACAAAATAAAAAGTTTGGACTTCTCATGCAAGTCTAAACATTTTTGTACCAAAGTGGAATTTTTAACAAACCATAGGGACCATTTGTACAGTTTAGTCTTGAAGGTTTAATGTTATTATTTGCAAATTACCACATATAATAGATACAAACTTAACAAACAGCAACAACACACATACGCAGATGGCCTGTAGTGTAAATAAATGAAACTACAATGCTATGAACAGTGATAATGAAAGTAGTTCAATGGACCATGTCAATGGATTTTTGTTTTCAAAAAAGGTCCCTATACTAAGAAAAAAGTTGCAGGAAATGTCAATTAAAAAAAGATACTTAAGTTTTCTATCTTTTAAAAAGTACAGGGATGGTTCATGTCAGTTTAAAATTTTTATTTTCAGGGATCATTTGTGGATATGTTAGTTATATATTACATAATGGTTTTTGACAGTTTAAAATTTTTCAAAAGTGTCCAAGTAATATAACTTTAAAAAAATTAACAAAAAAAAGTAAAAGGTTATTATTTGCCATAACATGAAGGTACCATGCTTACAATTAAAAGGTTTCTATAGAAAGTTGAATTATATGTCCGTAAAAAAAAATTAAAGTATAATGTTATAATTTTTAAATGATATTACAAAAATGGTACCTATCAATGATTTCTTTTAAATGTCCTTGTACTAAGAAAAAGGTGCAAGAAATAACTACTAAAAAAGAAACATAAATTTGCCGTCTTTTAAAAATGTCAGCCAGTAAGTGAAAAACATTAAAAATAAAGAACTTGTTTCTTTCAGTTTAAAATTTTCGTTTACAAGAACCATTTATATATATATACGTTATATATTACAAAAATGGTTGGTGTCAGTTATTTTTTTTTAAAGTTCCAAATTATATGGTCATATTATGCGGAAACCCTTGATTAGGGTAGTGCATAAATCAATATATATATATATATATATATATATATATATATATATATATATATATATATATATATATATATATATACACACACACACTAACCGTTTACCCGCGTCAAGCGACGGGTGTGACAATGGTGGTTGAATGCTAAAAGATGAATTAAAACCTAGAAATGGAAACGTCAACGATATATATCCAAGATTTGTGAACAGAAATTGCAAGATTTGAGGAAATACAGAGATAAGGAATGAACCGGATCAAAATAGCCTAAGAATAAGGGATAAGAGATTTGACATTTTCAACTGTTGACCATATGTACTATACTCTTTTTGTAATGCATAAATTGATTGTATAAATGCATTGTATGTTTGGACGACTTAAAATTCAGCATTTGACCAAAAATGCTTTATAAGGTAATTAAGATATATATATATATATATATATATATATAAACACAGACACATAAGTTACAAAGGAGCCCCTGTACTATACAATAAGTATAAAGAAATAAAATATTCTAACACACCTCCATAGTTGGAGCAGGAGGATGTCGAATGTTCAAAATATTTCTAAAATCCAAAAATAATTGAGTAGGTAGGCCCTTTGTAAAAATGTATGCATACAGATAAGCAAAAGGAACATGTACAACATACATATAACCAATTGCAACATGTTCCCCAAGAAAATGTAAATCTACTTCCACATGTTTGGTTCTTTGGTGTTGTACTAGGTTGGACGCTAAATAAATGGCACTAACATCGTTACAAAAGACAATAATGTCACACGAGAGAGGGAAATAAAGCTTGAGAAGCATATTCCTAAGCTAAGCAGTTTCTGCAACAACATTGGCTACCCCCCAGTACTCAACTTCGACACTAGAGTGGGATACAACATGTTGTCGTTTGGAGGACAAGGAGATGAGATTATTACTGAGATAAACACAAAACCCATAAGTGGACCGACAGGTAGTAGGACAACCGACTCAATCGTCATAGTAAAAAACCAAGCGATCAACAATTTAACGATGAATGTGAAGATCATGATTTAAGGTATCCTTGAGATAGCGTAATATACGCTTAAGAGCTTGAAAATGCAGAACACATTGATCATGCATGAAGAGCCAGATTTGCTGAATATCATCCGAATGAATGTAAGATATTGTAAGGCACCTGAAAGACTACGATACAGGGTAGGTGTAACGCCCCGTTTATTTACATAAATTAATAAATGTAAGTCCCGGACTAATTTGCGAAGAATTTTGATATTTGGGGGTTGTTTGGTAAATTACGGAGTTGAATTAAGAAGGATTAAAGTTGAAAAGATTTTATGGGGCAGGGGCTGAAGTGTATGTTTTGGGTTTGATTTGAAAGGAATTTAAGAGGGTAGGGTCGAATTGGAAAATTATGAACTAGGTTTGAAAATAAATCTGGAAGTGAGGGGCCGTTAGTGTCATTATGGGATTAACTTTTGAGACCCGATTATATAACCCTTACGGGAACCCTAACCCTATTTGTGTATCGATCGCCACTTGTGTCATCAGCCGCCATCATCCCGTTCTCCTCTCTCGCACTCCGATCAGATGAAGTTTCGACGATCGTCGTCTACTGTCTCGCCACCGAGATGCCGTCACAATCATTGTTGTCGGTGACACTATGCATGAACAAAGAAAACCACCTGGGCGACGTCGGGGAAAACGTGACAGCATTCTCATATGCTCCTTCTCCTCTTCCTTCGTCTGCTCCACCTTCAGCTATGTTGCCGGTGTCGTTTGGGCCATCGAATGTTGTCCCTAACCGCTGATGCTGCTTCTGGAACTGTTACATCGATGCTAGCTTTGTTTCTACTGCCGACATGAGCGAGGTCCGATGAAATGGAGCGTTGGGACCATGGGAGAAGCCGGAAGAATTGTCCGTCACCGTTGTCATCAGGAACTGACGTATTCCTATTATAGAGCCGTTGCTGTCACTGTGCACCACCGGGGGTGGTTGCGTCCCGATTCCGAGCAAGATGTGTCGGGGAGTGTTGCTGCTTGATGAGGAACCGAAAGAAGTTGCCGCCATCACCGAGAGGTGGTGGCTGCCATCCCAAAACTGTTTCTGATGCCGCCTTGAGCAACCAGGTGGGTGGCTGGTGTGTTGTATGCAATTTGAAGTATATGAGTGTGTGTTTTATCTAATCGGAAAGTCGAGAATAGCCATCGCCACCAGGAGCCACCGCCGGCCACCACTAGGGTGAATGCGTGTATGTCAGAGTATTTAATGTGTGTGTGTGTGTTTATTTGTGGATTAAAAGCTTGTAACTGTAATTAGCAAAAGAGTAATGAAAAGAACCATAACCACTACCGTGAGCCGCCATCGACCACCACTACCCGAGGTGGTAGTGGGTGGTGCCCCACTAGCAAACCCTAATGGCCCTAATGGGATTAAAGATTAATTTTGGTCCTATTGGGCCATGTTTGGGTGGAAACCCTAATTAGGGTTTAGAAAACCCTAATTGTCAGTATTTGGGCCTTGGACTTATTGGGACCCATCTTTGGGCCATTGGGATTAGATTGTGTATTAAGCCCAAATTATTCCATATCATTTAGGTAGTAGAGTAAATGACTTAATGGATTAAGTCATTAATGGGTTAAGTGAGAAACACTTAACCCTAATTGTCATTTTATGTGAAACCCTAATTTCACTTGGACTTTGAGTTGGGCCTTCCTATTAGGCCTTGGTGATTGGGATAATAACAGACCATTTAAGAGCAAGCAAATAAAATAGAATAATTAATGGGTTTTACGATAAGGCCCATGTGAGAGACTTGGGCCCAATTTGGAAAACTGGGCCATATTTGGGCCTTTGTAATTATGTGATATTGGGCCTTAAGGAAAGACCATTTAGAGGTCTGGGCCTAATTTGGAAAATTGGGCCATATGTTGGGCTTTGGCCCATTACCTGACTTTTGGGTCCTTGGAGTGTGAGTTGGACCTTGGGCTTGGAACCCAATTATTAATTGGGTACTGTTTGATGTTGGCAGTTCAGGAATCTGTCAATCAGCAGCTAGAGTTTCATCCGCGGGACTTCACCAGTGCCAGGTGAGTTATCCTCATTATATCATCAGGGTCTAAGGCACCAAGGCCGGCCCTTTATGGATTGTATTCGGATTATTGCATGTTATGATTACTGATTTACATCCTGGTAGTTAGGATGGTGATGTGCTATGCTTTAGTGACCCGGTTGGGTCGGTATCCTGGTATATAGGATGATGCTATGTTAGTGATATATTAGCTCGATATCCTGGTTATGGATTGTTGCTATGCTATGTGATCTGTTAGATCTGTATGAATATCTGTACATATGTTAGTGACCTAGTTAGGTCGGTATCCTGGTTATAAGATGTTGCTATGCTATTTGATCTGTTAGATCGATTGACTGTTATATATGCTAGTGTATGATATGTATGTGCACATGATTGTTTGATTGGGGGTTTGGGTTGAGGCGGTCCTGCTTTGTGTTGAAGGCCAACATACCCAGGGCGGTTCGGATAGACTACAAACCCAGGAGGGTATGATAGTCAGAATGAAGGCCCGACAAGCGGTCCGGATAGGCTGAAGGCCCTGTGAGGCGGTCCAGACGTGTCGAAGGCTCGGAGAGCGGTCCAAATAGACTGAAGGCCTGCAAGGCAGTCCAGTCAGGCTGAAGGCTCATTATGCATGATGATTTGTATTTGTTATATGAATGGTTATAATTGTATGACGTGGGTATTTTGGGGAAACTCACTAAGCTTCGGGCTTACAGTTGTTGATTTTGTTTCAGGTACTTCTGATGATCGTTGGAAGCCGAAGGCATGATCGTGAACCTCCTCATATTTTTATGATTGATTCTAGGGATACTCTGATGCTTAAACTATTTTGAAAACAAATTGTAATAACTTAATGGTTTCTAAATGTTTTCAAAAAGTTTTAAATTGGCTTGAATTTTATGGGTGTTACAATAGGGTAAAAAAGAGGCTAACCATCAAAGGAGAGCTTGGTTTTTGTTTCAGCTGGAGTGCTACAAGGATTACACATAAACATGTCAACATGGGCAGAATCTCTCGAGCGAAAGTAGATTACGAGAGAAATAGGTTAGAAGCACTCCGAGTAGCGGCAATACCAAGGCAGAAGGGGAGAGAGCTAAGGCCAGTCATAGGAAACTCCAAAGAGAGTAACTTAATGACCTTGGATACAAGAGTAAGAGACGAGGCAGTAAGAATGATATCATTTACATAAAGAAGCAAATAAATGATGTCCTTGCCATAATGGAAGGTAAAGAGAAAACTATCAAATTTGTTGCTATGAAACCCAATGGAGGAGAGAAAGATGGCAAAACATTGATACCAGGCATTATGAGCCTGCTTGAGTCCATAAATAGCTTTGTGAAGACGACAAACATGATCAGGGAACTAAGAGTTAACATAACCAGGATGTTGATGCATATACATAGTTTCAAAAAGATCACCATGAAGAAAAGCATTTTTAACATCAAGTTGGTGAATTTGCCAGTCTCTAGAGACAGATATGCTAAGAACAGTGCGAATGGTGGTAGGTTTGATGACAGGGTTGAACGTGTCATCAAAATCAAGACCAAGTTGTTGAGAGAAACCTTGAGCAACAAGCCGACCTTTTGTAGCATTCCATGCGACCAATACTTTTAAGCTTATGATGATAAAATGAATGACAACCCATGATATTAACATGTATGGGTTTTGGGACAAGATCTAATGTATGGTTAGTGTGAAGAACGGATATTTCAGAATCCATAGTTTCACGCCAGTGAGGATCACACATAGCCTGAGCAGTGGAACATGGATTAGGAGAGATATCAGAAGCAATAGAGAGACTAAAAATTTGTCGAGGCTTGAAGTTGCCAGTATAAGATGTGGTAACCATCGGATGAAGGGGAGGGGCGGAGAAGGAGAAGAGTTTGAAGAACTCGATGGAGAGGAGTCACTACTTGACTCAGGGTTAAATGAGTTGGGAGACACCACATGAACAACAGAAGTAGGAGGGGTGGTGGTAGGAGACAAAAAAGAAGAAGGTAAGGGAGGAGGATAATATTCTAAAATAAAAGAGTGATAGTCTTCTAGTGAGGGAGACACATGAAAGTTAGGAAAAAGGAAAATAATTATCGCCAAAAGTGACATGAAGATAGATAATCACCTCTGAGTGATCATGTAAAGACACCGATAACCACGATTGTCAGAAGATAGGCCAAGGTAAACACATGTCGAGGAGCGATGCTAGAGTTCGTGAGGAGTAGTGGATGAGAGATTTGGTTAGCAAAGACAGTTGAAAACTCGAAGATGGTCATAAGAGGGAGAGAAACTAAAAAGGATTTCAAACGGAGTTTTAAGATGCAGGGTAGTCGTGGGAAGAAGATTACATGTGTGGGCAGCGGATAGAAGAGCCTTAACCCAAATGTGAGGAGAGAGAGAGAGAGAGAGAGAGAAGCTTGGAAAAGAGATGTCTGCATGATGTTGTTAATGGTTCTGATAGTGTGTTCAGCTTTACCATTTTGTTGAGATGTATAATGACATGAGATGTAACGACCATACAATTTTAACCAATTTTAACTTTTCAAAAACAACCCATTTTCATAATGTTATTACAAAAAGGTTTTCAATACAATTATTATCAGAGTCTTCCCAGAACCACATCATAAAACATAATCATGAGGAGCGGTACGATCACGCCTTTGCCTTGCCACAGTCTCTTGAAGAACCTGAAAAACATTAAACCACAATTGTAAGCCCGAAAGCTTAGTGAGATACCCCCAAAATACCAACCACATATACCATACACGCACAACATGCCATATCATATCAGAACACATAACAGCCATGCACTTCGGGTCTACTATGTGACTGGTCCGCCGCACCGGCCAACAGTCCACCTGGTCCACCCTCCGAGTCAAGCCATATACATCGAGTATGCAGTGTGATTGGTCCACCCGCACCGGGCCTTCAATCCACCTGGTCCACTCTCTGAGTCTACAGTATGACTGGTCCGCCCGTACTGGGCCTTCAGTCGGCTTGGTCCACTCTCCGAGCCTCGGCACGCCTGGTCCGTCCTCTTGGGGCCTACAGCCTATCCGGACCACTCGCTGGGCCTTCGGGATAACCGGTCCGCCCTGGGTATGTTGGCCTACAGCACAAAGCAGGACCCGCCTCAACCCAACCCCAGTCCAACAACCATGTGCACATAAACATACAATCATATAACAATTCACAATCAACAAGCCGATCTAGCAGATCACATAACATATCATCATCCTAACTAGGATACCGACCTAACCGGTTACTAGCATAGCATTATCCTAAATACCAGGATACCGACCTTAACCAGGTCTCTAACATATACCATCTTAGCTACCAGGATGCAAGCATATCAAAGTAATAACATAACAACAAATACCCGGATCTCAATCCGATAAAGGGCTGGCCTTGGTGCCTTAGACCCTGTTGATATAGTGAGGATAATTCACCTCGCAACTGCCGACTGAAAGATAAGACCAAGATGCTCCGACCACTGATACGATCTCCACCACTAGCCAACACCAACATTGAACTCAAACAAAAGCCAACAATTACCAAAATGCCCTTGGAAGTCAACTGGTCAACCCGATGACTCGCCGAGTCCTCATGCTCAGAACTTCCCCAATCCACGACCCGACTCGCTGAGACACCCCGAGACTCGCCGAGTCCCATGACTCTGAGTCCCCTCGCACTCAACTCACTGAGTCCTCCCTTGACTCACTGATTCATGGCTCCACCAGAAGAAGTTTGGACCTCACGACCAGACTCACCGAGTCCAAGAACAGACTCGCCGAGTCCAAGGCTATCTTCATCCTACTCGCCGAGTTCCAGTCCATCTTCAAGCAACTCGCTGAGTACACCTTTGTGACTCGCCGAGTGCCTCTAGATCTTAACCCATATAGAAGCCTTCCAGGCCATGCAGTTGATCCAAAACATAGATCTACCCTTCTACAACCCATCCATCACATAAAGTGGCAAACTTTACGTGAATCCAAAGAGATCTAGGCATTATACACTCTAGGGCTAGGGTTTGGGATAAGATGACTTCACCAAACACTCAAGAACAGCGACTTTAATGCACTCTAGACCTTCTCCATTCCAGATCTGAGGTAGCAACCTCAGATCTAACCTTCAAACTCGAAATACCACAAGCTAAACTTTCCACACATTCCAAAATGATGAATCTAGATGAATAACAGCCCAAGAAACAAAGTAATACCTCAAAAGGAAGCCCCAACAGAAGAGAAATCTGAATCTTAGCAAAGCCCCTTGCTCCAAGCCTCCTAACTCTCCAAAATCTCTTCTCCAAGGTTCAAATGCACTCAAATCCCTCACAATCGCGTCTTAGGGTTTTCTGGACTTCAAGAGAGGGTAAAGAGGGTGGGGAGAGGGTATAATGTCCTTTATATAGGGCTCATCCTCCGAAATACGGTTTTCTCCACTCAGCGCCTACTCGTCGAGTCCAGCCTCCGACTCGCCGAGTTGGCCACTTAACACGCGACCAGAGTCGCGACCCTACTCGCCGAGTCCACCCATGGACTCGCCGAGTTCCCCCTTCAAACTTACACTTTGAACCCTGAATTTCCACTCCTGAACTTGGGATGTTACATGAGAAGAGAATTTTAATTCGATTCTCATTTAAAAAAATCCAAGAGAGGTTTCTTGTTGAATTCACGGCCATTATCACACTGAAAAAGTTGGATATCAGCTTTAAATTGATTTGCCATCTAAGTGCGAAAGGTTTTAAAAGTCGAAAAACATTAGATTTGGAACGTAAGGGAAAAATCAATAAAAAATGAGAAAAATCATTTAAGAAAAGAATGTAGTATTTAAAACCACTCAGACTTGGAACAAGAGATATTTATATATTAGAATGAATTAATTCAAACGGACGACTAGTCTTGGTTTGAGATAGAGAAAAATGTAAATGACAACGTTTTCCTAGTTGAGAAGAATGACAAAAAAGACATGTTTTTACTATGACAAGAAATAAAACTACGAGACTTAAGAAATTGAAAAATAATGTTGCTCGGATGCCCAAGTCTTCTTTGCCAGGTGTCATGAGAAACAACTAGAAGAGCATAAGAGGAAGCACATAGGGTAGTAGAGGGAAGAACGAGATATATATCATAGTCGTTGTCGCATCATTGAAGGGGAGCACCCATGCTAAGATCCTTCACAGTGAAACCAAAATGATCAAACTCAACAAAAACATATTTATCAATGGTAAATCTACGAACATATATAAGGTTCTTGACCATTTTATCTGAAATGAGAACATTTTTAGGAGAGAGATGATCATTAGAAAAGGGGAAAAATTGACCTATAGAGTTAACAGAAAGTATTGCACCATTTCCAACCATTATGAATTTAGAGCTACATGGAGTTAGAGAGTGCATTGTACCTTGGTTAAATGACATGTGAGAGCTTGCTCCAAAATCCATGTAGTAGTTGTTGTCGTTCGACGGTTGCATAGACATTTTTTGAAAGACTGAGGAAAGATCTGTGAATTGTTGATGAGAGGAATGTTCACCGAAGGAATGGTTTGAAGGCTATTGTAGAGAAGCTGCGGACCAATGAGACTGCTGATAGGAATGTTCACCGAAGGAATAGGTATAATTTATGATACATAGAACAACAATTCATGATTTAAGTATACTAGAAAACATTGTTTTATAAGAAAAACGAGTTTTTATTCAAAACAAAATAAGAGTTTACAAATGTTAAATACATGTTTGGAATACTAATTCAAGAACATACTATCAATTATTTATTTCAGAATGATTGGGTTTTCATGACTAATATACATGTAACGTTTATATGCTTTTTATGAGATATTCAATTCAGGTTGTTTAAGTCATTTAGATAACCAAGGTAAAATCCTGATATTATAACCAGAGTCCCCAGTTAGGGGATCGAAACAAGTTGTTTGTATATCTATGTCGGGATTGACAACCCCGCACTCAGGCTGCTAGCTACAGTCAGGCATACACGCCAATGAGTGGCAATTGTTATCAACAGTTTTAAACGCCCATAAAGCGTTTGTTTTCAGGCGATCATGTCTTAGTATGGTTATAATAACTCATTAAAAAGATATTAACAATATGTTAGTGTATAATCAACTAAACATAGTACACCTTCAAAGTACCAGTTTACAACATAATACAAACTACATAGTACAATACAGTTTTCAATAACCGATGGTGGAACCAGACATACTCTCATTTACAAGTTTTACATAAAGGAATACAAATACAAAACATGGATTTACAAATAGAACGTTTTTGTGGGAATAAAACTACTTTTCATATAAAACAGAAAATATAGGATTTTCTAGAATAGTTTACATATGTACTAAACAGAGACATTCTTTCAAAACATAAACATTTATGCACTCACGCAACTTTATGTTGATACTCTATTTTCAAATTACTTGTATTCTCAGGGAAATAATAAACAGGTACTCCCCAAGCCTTTTGAGAAGATGGAGCTACTTTGAGTCATATCTTCTTCTTTTGTATAATTATTTTGGTTTCAATATACAATGATGAAACACATGTAAATATTTATACCTATTAAATACAATGGTTGTTTGTATGCTGCTTACTATTATGCATATGTTGATACTACAAATGAAGTACTCCACCCCCTGACGTTTCCGCTGTCTGGTTTGGGGGTGTGACAGATTGGTATAAGAGCATTGTTTATAGTGAACTCAGTATATCAATCCATAAAGGATATACAAACTATAAATACATTGGGGCTAAGATCTCTGACTACAAGTATATTTTTTTTAAAATTTAAGCATTTTTACAAGAAGTATACTAACACTCATACATACAAGTACAGTATCACAATCATAAGAATTTAAAAGTATTTGGATGTTAAATATTATAGTCAAACTTGAAAAGTTATCTAATCATATCTGGGATTAATATAGCCTGATCAACTATATTGATTTGAGATATGACCAACATGTGTTATGTCTAAAACTTACCAACCATATATATATATATATATATATATATATATATATATATATATATATATATATATATATATATATATATATATATTCAGAAGAACTATAGAATCAAACATATTGAAATATTATGGGAGTATTTTGGAATACTATAAAACCACACGTTTGATATTTTATATATTTCTCCCCATTACATCTCGTACAGATAACATGGCCAGGCATCACATACCAGGGGACCCTTATTTTCCAAATCAAGGTAATGATTCAGAAGAGGAACCAATGGAAGATAGCGATAGTGGGCCAAGTGGTACTGACTTAGAACCACAAGTCTATAATCCTGGACAACGCATTGTGAGACAAGATGATACAGTACCAATTCCAGAATGGGGCCATCATATAAACCACTGGAGCCAACAAGAAGGTATGCGCCCACCATATGGAATGGAAAGAGGCTTCTGTAATGTCTCTGACGGAGGAGGAGCCGATAGAGCTCTTCCGGTTATGGTACGTCGGATAAACCGTTAAACCGATCAAGCAAGGATTTCGATCAATCGAATCCTTGAAGTAAATGCTACTACACAGGCCAACTCTGCAGATATCCCGTGTCTTGATGAAATGCAGTACAACACACAACAACACACTGAAACCCTTTAAAGACAAGTAAATGTTGCTCAATTAGAGATAAGGGAATTGAGAGAGCATCAAGTTGCGCAAGAAAGGCGCTGGAAGACACATAATGAAGCAGGACCTAGCAACCGCTATTACAAACGTCGCAAGTAGTGTTTACACTACTTCTACTTTCTACTTTATGTTTTTATGTATCGAATGTATATATTACTTTTTCTTTCACGATATGTACAAACCAAGTATCAATAAAATAACAAGCACTTTACTTCAACAAGATTTATTACAATTTTCGTAAACATCCTATTTCAAAGTTTTGGTTTACAGATATATTCTAGTGTTATTTTTCATGTTTCTCAATACGACCACGAAAATTTTATTTTCAATAGGTCGGTTTAATGTCGACACTTTCTCAGTATTATGGTATATTATAGACCAACTATAAGGTCAAGTTCTCCAGACCATATGTATCTAATTTATTTCCAATTCTTTACAAAATTCTTGTTAAATTAAGTGTTTAACTTCAGAGATATTAAATTCATATTCATTCTTGATATCTCACTATCTTTTTATCTATTGACTTTTATAGAAAATGATGTCTCCTCATAGAAATCCAAGACGTAACAATGTCAATGAAGCACCGATGCCACCTCCACCACCACCTCCTCAATTCGACCCTACTATGTTCCAAGCGACAGTCACTGCAGCTGTAGCTGCTACCATGGCTCATATCAATACTATTGGTGCTAGTGGGTCGAGAGCTGGTGCATATCCTTCTAACAATGGCAAGAGTCATGAGCACTCGCGAGAGTGTACTTTTAAAGACTTCTGGAATGCCAATCCCAGGACCTTTAATGGGACTGGAGGAGTGATGGCACTAAGACAGTGGATAGAGAAGACAGAAGCAATTTTCGAAATTTGCTCCTGTCTAGAGAGCAACAAAGTCAAATTCGCTGCTTGTACCTTTTCTGATAGAGCTTTAACGTGGTGGAATGGCCACATTAAGTCACTCACTCTAATAGTGGCTAACTCTATCAGCTGGGAGAACTTAAAAACCATGATGATGCGGGAATACTCTCCGCGAGGGTAAATTCAAAAATTTGAGCCAGAACTCTGGGGTCTCACCATATGCCATCAGTACTCAACAGAGCTTAAATATGTCAAAGAAGTTGTAGAAAACAATGGTGTGATCCTGGACCCTGTTTACAGGTTTGACTTTTGAGCCATTAAACCCTTTGACTTTGTAAATAATTTTTTTGGTTTTTATTTTGTTTTGTAGTGAAAAGACGGCTTATGGAATGATGGAAGACATGACATAAAGTCAAAGAATGTGGGAGGAAGAAAGTCAAACCTGGATAAATTACGAGAGGGCTGCTTGGTTTTGTTTGTCAAAAATGAAGAAATAACTTTAATGGTTGGGGATGGCTTAGAATGGAGCTAGATGAGTCTAGTCCACTAAAAGATGGAGCTGAAGAAATCATACTTATATCTCCCAGGTTTTTTGAGTGGTTAAACCAATAAAATGGTGAATGAACTTTATCAGTGAATTTTGTTTGTTGTTGCAGATCATTAATATAAAGCCATCAATGCATTATCTATAATAGCAATTTACAATCAATGTCATGGCTTTATAGCATAGTTCCTACTTTTATATAAAGAAATATAAGTACATTGCTATTATGAGAAAAAGTAGTGTAAGGATGTTACAATTATCTGTAAAGAAATGTAACTATACCGTTACTATAGGTAAAGAAATGCAAAACAATCTGACTCGTCCAACGCACGGGATACTTTACTAGTTAAAATATTATGTGTATGTTTATGTGTCAAAATATTTTTTGCCTCTATACCAACGATACCCCCCCCCCCAATAGACATCCATCTATTTTTGAAATTAAAAATATAGCATTATAACAAATCATGCTAGAGTTTTTATACTTTAAAAGTCTAATGGGACGACATATCGTCGAAATTCCGAAACATCTATATGGATAGGGGTTTGCTAAAAAGACACCCTAATTTACCATATAACAACCTAATTTAATTTTGGAATATTTTTATTGGTTGAAATGACAATTTGTTTCGAAAAAATTAATTATAAATAGTTAATTATAAATTGACTTTTTATAAAAGGGTCAATCGAGTGTCTTATTAAGAGCACCCACATGGATAACATGGAGTTCCTCACAATTGGTACAAGTGACTACAAGATCTACGAAATATGGGGTCTTGGATAACATGGAGTTCCTCACAATTGGTACAAGTGACTACAAGATCTACGACATATGGGGTCTATACTCTATACCGACCGACGACATATTAAGAGCACCCACATGGATAACATGGAGTTCCTCACAATTGGTACAAGTGACTACAAGATCTACGAAATATGGGGTCTTGGATAACATGGAGTTCCTCACAATTGGTACAAGTGACTACAAGATCTACGACATATGGGGTCTATACTCTATACCGACCGACGACAACAAAATTATTGACCTCTATGGCAACCAATTTTTGACCTTAAATGAGGACATTTGTCTTTTCACTTGAGGTCATTTCTTGTAGTGTTGATAAACTTGCAAATACACAAATGCGGTTTATTTTCTATTGCCAAAATAAATGATAAACCGGTAATCTATAAAATATAAGAAATCAACAAGTAGGTTTACAGTTTGGAAATGTATGATACAACCATATGTTTGTCTAGCGTGCAAAGCACTTATTGGTTGATATATTTTACACCAAATAAAAGTGGGAAGGTATAAAAAGAGTCATCAATCAAGCTTGGAGAGGACTAGGCTCCACAGAAGCGTATAAAAGGAGGTCAGGGTCATTCTCGAGTATATCCATTTCTTCTTGGCCCAACGTTACCCATGCTTCAACCCCATCACCTTTTCTTGTATCCATCAATATTATGATATTGGCATAAAGAGGAATATTGTCGTTAAAATTCCCATAGCATGACCACACTGGCCTTCCCCATCCAAAATCTGCTTCATATAACCCAGAATTGCACATGCTACTAGACGAATAGTAATCTGCATCATAGCTTGACATTTGACCCCCTAACCGTTTCATCCCATCAACAATATAATCACTCCCATGTTCTCCTTTAAACTTCTCAAGATAACTACTGTCAACTTTCGCTATACCAGCTTTAACATGTCCTATCATGGTCTCCAAGCTTAATCTGTCTTTTAATTCACAATTAGCTACACCTGTCCAGCAAATGTTCCCAATCGCATTTTCTGGTATGGGTGGCGTAAATCTTCCTCGTATATTCAGGGCAAATTGCAAAATGGATGGTCTTTCTCCGTTTAATTTCCTTGCGGCAGCTGTCGCGCACTTCCAAATCAGTGACGTGACTGCTACAACACGAGTGGAGGAGACAGTTTCAGCTGCTTTGGCCTTTAGTGCTTGTAATGTCGAGGAATCAAACCGAAATCTCTTGGTGGAACATTTTCCACTCTTCAGCATCAAAGGCCTTACTGCTAAGAATGATAGAGGGCAAGATGCATTTGAAGCTGCTTTTGTGTTGGGAAGGAATAGAGACGAAGAAACAAAGTTAGGGTAAACCATTTTCTGGGGATCATCACCCTTTGCTGCAGACGGCCAAGCATTTAAAAACGTGGAGTATGTGCGACCATCAATAAGCTTATGCGAATTGTACATGGAAATAGCAACACCACCACAACTAAAGAAGTTCACTTGGATCATAACCAGATATTGTCCTCGTGTTGGCTCCGTAGAATTTAGGGGACTGGGAAGTAGCCCCTGGAGTAAATTGTAATCTGGTTTGGCCACAAAACTTGAGAGATCACCATCAACTTGTGTCTCGACATAATGCACACCTTCGTCAGTACATACAATATTGTTATCGTCCATATACTTTCCTGCAAATGGGTAAAATCGAGTGAGTGTTTCCGACAAAGAATCCCTCAACAGTTTGGATCTTTCAACCATCAAGTTGTCGATGTTGATGTTGGCGTTTCCATTAACATTGTTTGGATAAAAGAAAATAAACGGAACGTAAGAGGGAATATTGATTTGATCCAATGCAGAAAGCTTGTATAATCGGAGTTCTTGGGGAGTTGGCTTATCAGGCTTCACATGTTGTATAGACATAACACGGATTCCATTTTTCCTATTTTCTTGGACACTTTTATCACCAGCATGCGTCTGAGAAAACTTGAATCTGCATTGTAAAAGTACAAACATGAACACAATCATCATATATTCAAAAGAATAACCCTATTTGCAACCAGAAAGAGAAGAGTGTATGTACTCTTGAGGTATTGTACTTAGTGGTTGAGCCGAAAAGAACCGTGGTTCATAGGAATATTGCTTATTAGTAACGAGATATGCAGCAAGTGATCGTTCTAACACAAGAAGAGGATGCTTGGATACCTTTGAGGAGGCCAACAAACTACCGAATAGCCTCATCATTTTCACCTGAAAGCCTTTTAACTAGACTGTAATACAGGCCAATATCTATGAATATGTAGATGGGAAGATACTCTATATATAGGCGAAGGTATGCATGAATCCGAATATCTCGTTACACGGTTGATGACATAATATGCTAGCTTCCACCTACTTCATATACATTATGTTTAACTGGCTTTACAAGAAACCAATTCTTATATCGAATTAATCATTAAATAATGAGTTGATTACTTATTAAACGCCTAAGATATTCTTATGTCGAATTAATCATTAAATAATGAGTTGCTTGTTTATTAAACACCTAAAAGCATCTCATAAAATGTATTATAAAACCCCTCTTCTAATTTTGTCATATTTTGAAACAAATATCATTTTTTTTAAATCAAATGACAAAAACATTTAATTAAAATAATATATTACAATACGGAAATTCTAACAATTAATATATATATATATATATATATATATATATATATATATGTGTGTGTGTGTGTGTGTTTGTGTGTATGTGTTTGTGTGTTGCTATATGTGGTTCACATGATAATTGTAGCCAAGATAGTAGCTGAAAGTAATGACTTTAAAGCTTTATTGAAAGAGAGCTTTATTGAAAGAGAATTCGGATGAATGACTTGCGTAGAACAACAAAGATATGTAGGATAGCGATCTAACACTTTTCAACAAAAATTATCATAACTCTCTAAATATATATTTTTGTTGAAAATTGTATAAATTGGTCTGCTTTGCTATCCCTCCAGATCCCTATCCCACGTATCTTTGTTGTTCTACCTAACACGTATCTTTGTTGTTCTACCTAAGTCATTCACCTCGAACTTCTCTTTCAATAAAGCTTTCAAGTCATTAATTTCAGCTACTATCTTGGCTATAATTATCATGTGAACCACATATAGCAACACACACACACACACACACACACATATATATATATATATATATATATATATATATATATATATATATATAGAGAGAGAGAGAGAGAGAGAGAGTTAGGTTCAAATGTTTTCACTATCTATTGTGTGACTGTATGATTGATTCTGGACCAATCATTTTAGTTATTTTAAAAAAGTAATTAATATCTATTATATCTTTAACATGTATTATGCATTAATTACTTTTTTAAAATAACTAAAATGATTGGTCCAGAATCAGCTATACATACACACAATAGATACTGAAAACAAAATAACCTAACCCTATATATATATATATATATATATATATATATATATATATATATATATATATATATATATATATATATATATATATATATATATATATATATATATATATATATATATATATATATATGAGCAATCATATAGTTTCTTTTCAAATATCAAACTGATTCAAACATTGCCATAAGAAATCATAAATAAATCAAAAAAAATTTACCACTATTTTAGGGATTCTTTTAAACAATAAAGAGACTTTTTTAGTAACATACATGCCCGTTTGAATGAGAAATATAAATATTTACTTTTATATTACTATTAAAGAATGTTATTTTTACATTCAGTTGCACAAGCTCTAAGTTAAATCAACTTACCATGGCCAGTAGATTCCAAATCATTTTGTGCTTCACTATAGGACAGAAAAATTCATGATAGTTGATTCATTTATTTTTGTAAGTACCCAATTTTTAGTTGCCTTTCTTTAAACCTTGTCGATTCAACTCTAAGAACCTTTTTCTTTTTAAAGAATCATTTACATCCTTATCACTACAAGGAAAAAGGCCATTACCGGCGACAAAAGTCGCCGATAATAATAATAGCGGCGACGCGTCACCGGTACTGAGTCGCCGCTACTGCCTCGTCGCTATTGATCAGCTTGTCGCCGCTAATTATAAAAGTCGCCGCTATTGCTACGTCGCCGCTAATGAGTATTGTCGCCGCTAATAAACTAGTCGCCGGTAATGACATCTGTCGCCGGTAAAAGTGTCGCCGGTAAACACGTCGCCGGTAATTTTTTTTCAATTTTTTTTAAATAATGATTTTGGTTGCCGGTGATAATATCGCAGGTAAAAGTGTCGCCGGTAATAACAATATTCGATTAAATATCAAAACCAATAGTGTCGACGCTAATTACAAAACAAACATCCTATTAAATATCAAACATAATAGTGTCAACGCAAATTACAAACAAACATCCGAAATACAATTAAATATCAAAAGTCATAATATCCGAGTAGCAAAACAACAAAATTTTTACAATCTACCAAGTAGCAAAGCGAGACACATATGCAAATAAAACCCATCCTTACATACCTTCATCGTCGTTCCCATCGTTTCCTTGATTATTTTGGGATTGAAAAAACGAATAAAGCTAATCCCTACATGTCGGGTCGGCGAGCATTGCACGGAGATTTTCCAACTACATAATTAATAACAATATATATATATATATATATATATATATATATATATATATATATATATAAAACTTATAAGTTAGATCGTCAAACATAAACAAAAACTATCAAAATACATTGTTATTTTTAAACTAAGATAGAAAACCAAAGTACATTGCTATTTCTTGCACTTGGGACAAAAACCAAACTACCAAACTTTTTAGCAACTAATAACCACAAAACCAAAACTACCAAATCAACATGCATTTTACGATGCTAAAGTAGATTGCTATTCTTAAACAAAGATAGAAAAACCAAAGTACGTTGCTATATTTTGCACTTTGGACAAAAACCAAATTACCAAACTTTTTAGCAAATAACCACCACAAAACCAAAACTACCAAATCAACATGCATTTTACGATGCTAAAGTAGATTGCTATTTTTAAACAAAGATAGAAAACCAAAGTACATTGCTATATTTTGCACTTGGGACAAAAACCAAATTACCACCCTTTTTAGCAAATAACCACCACAAAACCAAAACTACCAAATCAACATGCATTTTACGATGCTAAAGTAGATTGCTATTTTACCTGTGATGGTTGTGATGGTTGAGAAGGCTGTGGAATTGTCGGGAGACCAAAAGGTTTGCGGCCAATGCCTCTAATGTGGCCACGTCGCTCTCCTAATACTTTCTCGAACGTAGCTCTTTCTTGAGCGGGCATTAACTCACTTTCACCTTGAGTTTGCTTTAACAACTCTTCAACTAACCGATTTTGTAACTTCCAAAAGTGAGTAACAATTAAGTATAAATAAACATTTAAATATATGATAAAATTATAATTAAATACTTACATATTGTTGTTCCGATTCAGCAGTAGTAAATAAACCATTCTTATCGGTATGAGCTTTGCGAAATGTTTCCACTCTCTTAAGGTTCTGTTTAAGTTTAAAAATTAGATTATATTTTAAATAAATAATTACATATATCGTACGATACCTTCTTATAGCAAGTACTGCTATACGAGCTCGAACCCCCACGATTCACATTTAATTGCTTTTTACGGACTTTTTTGTTCCTTTAATTTCTGAAGCAATTATGTGTTCGTCAGTTTGAAAATACTCAACTGTCTTCGCCCAGTTATCAACAAGCATGCCATCCGGAGGATTTGCCAATGCTCTCGGGATATCTTCATACCCTCTGACCATCTTGAAATATTCTTTTGTGTCGGCTTTACGCTCTCAAAGACCTTTTAACAAGGCTGCTTGAAAACTCTCTGTCAATAGAGTAGCTTGTGCATCCTGGTACATTTGATTGAGATCAAATTTTGTCTACAAAAAAAAGTTAACCAAGTAAAAAACAATTATAGTTAAACCTATAAGATATATTTAAATAAATAATTACCGCTAAATGTTGTAATACAGTGTCCTTTATATCAGGGGAAACTCTTTTCCAACTCCATTTGTCAAAAGGGACCATCTGCCACATTGTTTTCCCAACTTCTCGGGAAAACATGTCTCCCGCCTCTCCTACGGGATTAAATGTGATATCCCTATCATATTGCATGCCTATTGGTTTCCCCTGGTTCTGCAAGATTGCTTTTCCAAGCTTTATATTTTTTGCTTTTCCTCGAACTTTCCTTCGGGCACGTCCCTCAACTACAAATGAAATTAAAAATTATTAGAAACGACATTTAATTTATGATAATTGAACAAAAATAGTAAATAAAAATTCATGATAAGACTTACCGTCATACTCGTGCTGGCCAGGACCTCTACCACCTGGGAAAGGTGGGTCCTCAGCTCCGTCTCCCCCATGTCCACGACCCATGACAACAGCCATGGTAAACATAAACAAAAGCCACAGTCTCATCATTTCCTGAAAAATTATAAGATATACAAATACAATTTTTATTATAGATACACATTACGTAGAAATAAACATTTAGATAGTGTTAGGTGCATTTCATGCATTCATTTTTTAGTTTTAGTTCCTAAAAGTGCATTGCATTTAGGTTTAAACTCATGCATTTTGCATATTTTTCAGGATTTTTCATGATGCAATTCCATTCACACACTTTTATGATATTTTAGGGACTTTTGAAGGTTGGAAATCATTGGAGGAAGTTAAAAAGAACTGGAGACAGAGTTACAGAAGTTTTGGAGCTTAGAAGAGAGAGAATGAAGAATTTGGCTTCTCAGAAGTTTACACGGCCGTGTAAATGCTCCCCTTTAATTTACACGGGCCGTGTAAACGTACATGCAAGGGCAATCTACTTCGAAGACCTTGAAGGATTAAGCATTCTACTTTTATTGTTTACACGGCCGTGTAAATGGCACCCTTTAATTTACACGGGCCGTGTAAACGTCTCGACAGTTTTAAAGTGGTTTTATCCTCTTATAATTCAGACAATCGGTTTTGTGAGGAGTTAGGTCAGTTTGACAGCCAAACAGATAGGAATAAACATTTAGATAGGAATAAACATTTCTAATTAAACTAGAAATCCAAATAAAGTTCATATTACAAACACATATTACAAATACACATTACATAAGAACTATTCTAATCAGAATCTTCCTCATATCCTTCAATGTCTTCTTTTCAATTATAGCATCCTACTTATAAGAAAACCACATAATTTTACATAATACATAAGAACATGAAATTCACATACTTTTACATACATATTATGTTGTTGTGTTGTTCTTTTTTACCGTCGAGATTAAAATATATATAAGTTTTTAAACAATTTTATAATTTTTTTTCTGTTTTTTTCCAATTATAACAATAATTTATTTTTATTTTTTTTTCAATTATAGCATCCTTTAACCTATTTTTATGGTAACCGATTATTATTGGTTATAGAAATATAATCTTATGAATTAATTTGAAGATTATAAGTTAACTATATAACTTATTGGTTAATTAATTTGGAATTAACTTGGGTAAAAACTAGAAGCTTTCTGGTTTTTGTATATAAGTTTTTAAATAATTTTATAATTTTTTTTTGTGTTTTTTTTTTCAAATTATAACAATAATTTATTTTTATTTTTTTTTTTCAATTATAGCATCCTACTTATACCAAAACCACATAGTTTTACATAATACATAAGAAGATGAAATTCACATACTTTTACATACATATACCACATATACACCAAATACAAATACACACAAAATAACATCCTACTTAAACCAAATACACATAATTTCACATATATACATAATAACATCCTATTTATACCAAATACAAAAGTTTCACAATCATATATCACATTTACAACAAACATACATACATTCACATACACAATAACATTCTACTTATAACAAATACATATAATTTCTACCAAATACTAATATACCACATATACATCAAACAGACATACATTGGAATATATATACCAAATTCAAATATATTCAAACAAATACGAAATATACAATCTAATTTTCACATATGACAATTTTTACATAATTTCACATATAAATACAAAATTCACAAAAAAAATGAAATAATAGAACCTGTAGTGGCGGAACTAGTCTTCACCCGAAATTAGTCTCACAGGAAAAACTCAACAACACCACCAAAATCACTGAAATTGAACAATGTATTGCAATTTAGTCATCAAAATCAGATTTTAATAATCATCAAATGTCCCTAAAGGCTAAACTACAACTTGAAGCTATACAACTAATTGCAATTCAATAACCACAAACAAAAAATTGAATAACTTGCTTCTAATCCAAAACAACACCACCAAAAACAAGAATATGAACAATTTATTATCATTCAATCACTAGATAAAGCTACAAATCGAAATTAACATACAAAATAAAAATAAAATCACCAAATAAACTTACCTTTCTTCAAGAAATTGAGGTAGAAATTGGTCCCAAAGCTTTAACCACACCTAGAGACACTTGCATGGAACAATGTGGGGAGAAATTTGCTTGGAAGAAGCAAATTGAAGAGGAAATCGGCGAAATGGTGAAGGAAATTAGAAGCAAACAGAAAGGAAAATGAAGAAGGGAGGGTTTCTGCGTGCGTTTTTTTTATCTGCGAGGGGCAATAGCGGCGACACCTTTAACGGCGACACCAGACCCTTTACCGGCGACAATTAGTAATAGCTACGACAAACTGGAGGGAAGGGTACCGCGTCATTTTTAGTGAACTATTAGCGGCGACTTTTTTAAACCTTTAGCGGCGACATCTGTGTCGCTGGTATTAGGTTAGACAGGATAAGACACCCCACCCGTTAGACAGGTAAAACCCCTTGTCGCCGATAATAGTGTCGCCGCTAAAGAGTATATTTCTTGTAGTATGGTTTTTCCCTTTTCGTAATGGTATTATATTCCATCTTTCATTCTTTTGTAAAGATTTTAATTCTTCATTTATTTCCACTAACTATTCTAATGATTCTTTACTCGCAATAGTCTATTTATGTGAGTTTGGCTCATTTGAACCAAAATCTCTCCAACTGCCAATGTGTATCTATAACTTGTTATTCTTGTCGTGTTTTTCTTGACTTTCATATTTCCTAGGATGTTCATTATTAAGTTGTTATTGATCAACTATCACAACTTTATCTATAATTTGTATTTCAAACTCCACCGTCGAGATAATACCACGATTATAACAATAACTCCAACTGTATATCAAAAAAATATGCATATATACAAATAATAAAGTTTAGAGTTTTTTTACACGCCACAATTAATAACCTTAATCCAATTGTATATCCTGGAAATTATTCGATTAGGTGTCTAAGCCCGTAACAATAGTTGATATGTATTTGACCCAAAAGTAGCATGGTCCATTTGGGTTGTATATCATCTGGACAATTTGATAGGATAAACTTTTGAGAAAAAATTATTTTTGATTTATTAATATATTTTTAGTTCTAATATATTAATATGAAATCATATGATTTAATTAGTATTGATCAAGAATTAATTTGGAATTAATTTTGTGATAAAAAGAGACTAATTAAATCAATTGGGACTAATTGTGTAAATTATATATATATATATATATATATATATATATATATATATATATATGTGTGTGTGTGTGTGTGTGTTTGGGCTTATGGTCCATGTTGGATTAAGTTTATGATGGATACATAAAGAGTTGAGCCACATAAACCATGGATCATAAACTCATGGGTATGGATTAGGGTTTACCCATGACCCTTGGAATCCTACAATATATATGTTGCTCCATAGCTAAAATCGTGACCTATGGTCTTGGAATTCATATGAGGCGTTTTTAGCGTAAAGAATTCTCTCTCAAAAGTCACACTTTGTCCAAGGTGTGTTGTGATTCCATTTGAGGCATTCACATTATTAGTGCTAAGTTCTTAAAGGCCAAAACTACAAGCTACAACAAAGAGGTAATTTTACAACTCATTTCTATGTCGTTTATGTCATTTGTATGCTAGTTGTAGGCTTAATGCTTTCGAAACAATATTGCATGTATAATTAGAGAAAACATAGATCCAAAGCATTTAGGGTTGTATGTGCACCATTGGATGTTGTAGTATACAAAACCTATCAGTGGTATCAGAGCCTATGATTGTTTTCCACTATACTTGATGTTTTATTGGTTTTCAAAGCAAAAAAATCGAATTTTCTGTATTCTGGACAGTGAACTCGCCGAGTCCATTGGGGGACTCGTCGAGTCCACTCATTAAAGGTCCAACTCGACGAGTCCAATTCATGTACTCGCCGAGTTGGTGCTCCAGTGGGCAGTTTTTCGAGTTTTTTAGCGTGTTTTGGATAAGAATCATTACCACAAAATATTTTAGTTCATAAAATCTGATTTTGTTGATATGGTAATGATGATTCTCATCCAAATAAAACATAATTGTCAAAGTTTCATGATTTGTATTAGTTTATATGATTAGGCTAATTCCTTGAAACTTGTTTGATATGAATTATCTTAACATATGAGTTTAATTAGATCATAGGCAAATTGTTAGTAACAATTTTTGATCTAAATGTTTTTGATGAAATCCAAAACTTTTCCTCAAGTTATGGAAAGTGAAAAGTCTCATTTTTAAATGTCATCATAAAATGGTTTTAAGTCTTCCATAACTTGTCCTCATGTTATGGAACTTGAAGAATGTTTTACATAAATGTTTTTATGAACTCAGTAACTTATCCTCAAGTTATAGAATGTCAAGAGTCTTTTCATAAATCCTATATTAAACACATATGTTATGGATTCCAAAAGTTTTTGAATAGTTCAAAGCTTGCCCTCAAGTTTTGGAAATTGTAAATGCAAAGTCCCATTTTGAAACATTTAGTTCCAAACCCTAGAATTCTAAAAGTTTAAAATTCAACCCTTATACTATTATAATATTATAGGTTTAATATTTATATATGTATAAAAACAAAGTCAGTCTTACCGTTAGTAGGCCTCATTCACGAAGTCGGCCTATAAGGGGGGTATAAGGTTACTGCCTATAAAATGACAGTTTAATGGGTGTCCACTCTCACCCACCACTTCCTTGACTTATGGAGGGTCGTTAGCCGAACGGGTTTGACAGGACAATAAATTATCATTAAAAGTATAATGAAAATTTAAAAGTAACTAAACTTTTATTAAATTCCCGATCTTAGTTACTTTAGGAAAAATGTGAAAATGGTGCTAACCCATGAAATTACACTTTGCACATTGTTAAGTCATTAGTGGAGCGTGTGTTGTTAACCGACACACTAATGTGGGACTAACAGTGTGTGGTTAACTGACACACTAATCTGGGACTGACAGTGTGTGGCAAAGGAGAGTTTGATGTTAATCATAGATCAGTGGAGCATGTGTCATTAACCGGCACATTGATTAGGTGGTTGTAACATTGGGTATACCAAGCTAACGTGCATGGTTATTCACACCTTGTTTGTGATCATCGGCATCCCAGTCACAAACTTGAAGGGAACAATCGAGATTTAAACATGCCACTGAAAAAATTCAATGAATCTGAAAGGATCTAGGAATTTCAATCCATTTAAAACTTAATAATCAATTTCGTTTTTCATGGTGGAAATTGGTAAATCATCATTTACCTACCTTCAAATATTTTGCAATTTGGATTACGGCATCCCTCTTCCGAATTGTAAAATATTGAGTTAGGTCGTAGCCTTAATATTTCATGTTGGGTGTTATATTAATGACTAAAATCGACTAAACTTGAATTTCTCCGATTATAGATGTCTAGTTCAGACAACTATGGTCTTCCCGAATCATTTGAAAAAGGATTTCTTTATAAAGATGATTTTCTGCAAGGCGATCAAGGTGAAATATTAATCCCTTCTTCGTGCTGTAGTGGAATTTCACTTCCTCCACCTCCTACAATAATTCTCCCTAACCCACAAGTTCAAGGTCACTCAAAGCCCTATTGGAAGGAAGGAAAGTTTGTATGTGCTCACGTCTTGGAGATGAAGTTACATATTGACAAGCTGGGAGAGTTGGGAGTCAATGTCTCAATGGAAGTTGACTATGGACTTGGTTCTTCAGTCACTCCTTAAGTCATATAGCAGGTTCTTTAAGGACTACTATATGGGAGATCACGACATGACCCTTATTGATCTAATATATTTGCTTGTTGCTGCTGAATCAGCAATGATTTGTCACACTGGTAAAGCAAATTTGATTGGAAGATCTACTCCCCAAACTTCCATGGACATTGATTATGGAAACATTGGAAATCCAGAAAAGTCTTCTCTTCTCAATGGAAAGGGATCGACCATAGTCAACCCGGTTGACCAAATGGTAAAAAAAGGGCTAAGTCTGATATTGTCCCATGTGCCATTTCCAAAGAGTCCATATGTTTCTGTTGCCAAAAGAAGAGGCATTTATTGCGAAGCTGCCATATTTACCTGAAATATCTCAAGGACGGTAAAGTCAAAAAGTAGGACTCTACTTCAGGTAAATCTATTGTCTAACTCTATTAAGTTCCTAATTGTTGATTCTTAATACATGATGTACGTTGCATTTTGATGTTTTGTAGGATCATGCAAAAGGAAGGAAGCTTAAAGGAAGAGTATGTTGAATCTGGTCGTGAAGATGGACTTAAATCACATGGTTCGATGATCAGATTTTTGAGCTGCTGCTTAAAGAGTTATGATAGATTGCTTAGAAATATGTAGTAACATAGTTTTCATTTGTAATTACGTTGTAAGGAAAAGTTTTTCCGCATTTTATAAATAAATAAAATTTTGTTTTTTATTTTATTATATATCCTTGCAAGGAAAGATTCTCATCACCCAAGTTTCAGTTGGATAGAAACTTGGAATCATACAACTTGTATTGTGTGATGAATGAGAATCTTCATCTTTGGGAAATTAAAGACTAATTCCTTGTTCATATGAATATGTGAGTCAAGTGAAGGACTACAGGATCGGGTACACTGAGTGTGCGCTGGTCAGGTCCACCACAAAGAACGATAAGACCATTCGTCTTGATTTACTAAAGTTTAGTAAATATGGTTATGTTTACAAGTTTAAGTATAATTATGAATCATTGGAAAAGTTCAATGTATGGCAGAACGAATGAGAAGAATTAGATTAGGCAGAAAAATAGAAGTTTCTCCAATCTAAAAAGATGGGAGAGTACTTGAGTATTGTGTTTTATGATCATCTTAATGATTATGAAAACCATGTCACAATTGATCCTCTAAGGGTATCTTAGTGCATTTGTATGGCTAAGAAAAAGAATCATGATTTGTTGAAATGGTTAAATCTAGAAGATAACTTATACTTCGTTCCAAAACCAAGTCTTAGAGTCATACTCCAAGATAGTGCCTTGAGTGACACTAAATTAAGACGGTTTATAACACTCATCAAATGTAGAGTAAAATGTTTCTTACTCTTGTACATTTGAAATTGGTAAGTTATGATGTTTTGGATAAAACAAAGACCAACTAAGGCCGATTGTGTGAAGTGTTTGTCTTGATAAGAATCTGCACTAACTCTTGAATATTTGTTTGTCAAGGAATGGTTCTTGACAAGAGAGTCTTATATGTCAAGAGGTCAGTGGAAGTCTTAAGGATCATGACAAATCTCAAGAACTAATCAAGAGTAAACCTATTGTTAATCACTAGCACACGACTTGAGGTTTGTAACCTATCATGTTGACATATTCTTGTTTCCATGCCCATTCCGGTTAAAGTTGACTATGCATGTGAGTTCTATGAGTTTTTAGTTGTTTACATAACAACTTGGAAGAAATGGTAGGCCCTTGTGTTGCCCAGTGGCAAGAAATTAAGATTGAACAAGTTCAGTCCATATGGGTTTGAATTTGTCACTAACCATGTCTTGTGATTATGGTTATCACAAATTCAGATGGATAGGAACACATACACCATAAAATCTAAGTGTCATAAGGTTTCTCTCTAATTCATAAAAATGATTGTGAGAAAACGCTTTCACTAAGTAGATTTTAAAGAGATAACAATTGTGATATTTGCATTCTCAAATTCAATTATGATTACAACATCCCCCTTATAATTTGAATTGTGAGAAATGACAAAGGGTCTAAACATTTGAGACTTATTGATGTAAGTTCTAAAATTGTTAAGACACACATGTGAGCTATCTAAGGAAAAGTGTATGATTTTGAGAAGCCTAGATAAAGTCTTATTGAAGCATCTCATATCGAAAATCTGAACTTTGGTAATGAAAATCAATAAACATTGATTTCTAGAAGTCCAGTTGATTTCTGAATACATGTCAAAGCTAGTGGGAGCACAAATGTTACGAAACTAAGATAATAACTATTATGCTAGTGGGAGCATAATTATTATGGAAATGTTGCAATTTAGCAATGTTAATTATAGAGAACCAAAAGGTTTCAAATCGCAAGTTGCAGGGTTTGAAAAGTTGTTTTGCTATAATTAAGGGAGAGGAATGTATACTTCATTTCAAATCTAAAAGCTTAGATTGAGATTTTAACCAAATTTAGTCAAATATATATATATATATATATATATATATATATATATATATATATATATATATATATATATATATATATATATATATATGTGAGGGGGATGGAGTACAGCGAATGAAAACCCAAGTTCATTAACACCTATAGGTGGCGAACCTGCTAGCGTTCCACATGACTGTCTAGAAAAGTCTGTGGTCGTCATCTAAACTCCGCTAGATGACTAAATCAAAACAAAATCGAGGCCTCTCATCTGCTTATCACACAACTATCTACCCATGTTCTATCCGACATATTAGTAGATAAAAATATATATTTTTATACATAGTTTAAAACCTGTATAGCATTCTCATTCAATACATATTCCACATAACAGATGAGACACATACACATAACACGTTTTTCATAGAGAATATATCAGATCCATGAGATAGAAGAAAGTGAATATACATTCACACATATAACAACAAAGTATACACATAACACGTATTTTATTTAAAATACTTCATAATTATGCGTTAGAAGAAAGTAACCACACACTTACTTGATCAGAAGATGATCAGACAGCACTACGGCTTGTAGAAGTAGTATTCTTCGGCAGATCTGGAAGATCTCCATAAAAATCGAACTCCTCGCGGGCAGAGCTTCGGCTCGGGAATCGCACTTCTTGGGATCTCGGGAGCGTAAAACTTCCTTCTTAACTTGGATATGAGATCCGGGGTGTCGGGATGGCTTCGGGGGTTTACAGGTAGAGCTTCGGCACGAAAAAGAGAAGAAATGAGCAAGAATGTCGGGAACCCTCGCATCCTATTTATAGGAGGCTGAGGCCTCACAGTACGCTGGGCGTACAGCCTTACGCGGGGCGTACGCCTCCGAATCGTCACTGCATGTGTCATCCGAAGAACTCGAGTGCGAGGCGTGTCATGCTTCGCTATACGCTGGGCGTACTTCGGATAAGTCCGGTGACTCCTCTTCGCATAATATCGGACATAATAAATAAATTTAAATATTAATTATTTAATAAACTTTGCAAATTCATATCTTCGTCATACGAACTCCGTTTTCGACGTTCTTTATATCCACGCGTAGGTGAGACTACGCTCTACAACTTTCGTTTAGACTCCGTCGGCTAATTTTGAATTTATTTTTAATATTTATTGTTAGTAGGCCCGGACAGGAAAACTTCGTTATAAATTCATAACTTCCTCGTCTGACGTCCGTTCTCGCCTAACTTTTCATCGTTTCGCTACTAACAATGAGTTCTTTGATTCTCGTTTAGATTGTTTCGGCTATAAACCGCTCGATCTCAAATCGAGTATTTCGGCCTGCATATCGCTAAGTTGAAACTTCAAAAATTCATAACTTCCTCATACGAAGTCAGATTTGGGCGTTCTATATATATTCGGAAACCTCGTTTCGACCACTACATCTTTATGCAAAGATATCGGGCTTATCTCATACTTTAATTTTGACGCTTATTTTATTCTTAATTCATTAAATTATAATAATTAAGTAAATAAACACATAATTCACATCATTCACATAATACTCAAATATTTCATCATTAATACTTCAAAAGAGTTACAAGGGTTAACCTAGACTATTACATCAACGAAAATGCCTAGCCTGGAAACGCGGGTGTTACAATTCTCTCCCCCTTAGGATGATTCCGTCCCCGGAATCACACATCAACAAACAAATGCGGATAGCGACTCAACATGTCACTCTCCGTTTCCCAAGTGAGATTTGGCCCATTCGAATGTTTCCAATGGAAAAGCAGTAATTCAACCATCTTGCATCGACGTTTCTTAGTCTTTCGGTCAACAATTGCCTCTGGTTCTTCAATTAACCTCTTGTTTTCATCAATTCTCAATTCAGAAATTGGAATTATATCGGGAACTCCTCCCGTGAACCTCCTCAAATAACACACATGAAAAGTGTTGTGAATTCCATTCAGTTCTTCGGGTAATTCGAGCTTGTAAGCTTGGTTCCCAATTCTCTGAAGAACTTTAAACGGTCCAATAAACCTTGGACTCAACTTTCCGCTTTTACCAAATATTATAAGTCCCTTCCACAGTGAGAATTTAAGCAAAACTGAATCTATAACTTCAAAATTCATCGGCTTTCGCTTCTTGTCAGCATAGCTCTTTTGACAATCTTGAGCTGCTAACATTCTTTCCGTGATCACTTTCAACTTCTCAGTAGTCTGATGGACCATCTCGGGACCCATAAACTGCTTTTCCCCAGCCTCAAGCCAACAAGACGGCGTACGACACTTCTGTCCGTACAAAGCTTGATAAGGTGCCATCTTTATGCTCGAGTGGAAACTATTATTGTAGGAAAATTCTACCAAAGGTAAATGTTCATCCCAATTGCCTAGGAATTCTAGGGTACATGCTCTCAACATATCTTCAAGTGTTTGTATCGTTCTTTCATTCTGACCATCAGTATGTGGATGGTAAGTTGTACTTAAACATAACTTGGTACCCATTTCCTCATGTAGACTTTTCCAAAACCTTGAGGTGAAACGGCTGTCACGATCTGACACGATCATTAACGGGACACCGTAAAGCCTCACAATTTCCTTCGTATAATAATTCGCAAGCTTTTCCATAGACCATTTCTCATTGGCTGCTATGAAATGCGCACTCTTAGTGAATCGATCAACGACCGCCCAAATTATTTCGTGACCACTTTTTGTTCTGGGTAGTTTAGTGACAAAAATCCATCGCAATGTCTTCCCATTTATCCATAGGCACAGGTAAAGGTTCTAAACTCCCATATGGTTTCTGATGTTGTGTCTTGACTCTCGCACAAGTCACACACTCGGCCACATACTTTGCAACATCAAGCTTCATCGTTGGCCACCAGTAGTAGGGTTTTAGGTCCCTATACATTTTAGTACCGCCATGATGAATTGAGTACATGGTTTTGTGAGCTTCTTCCATCAGAAGATCACTAATTCCTCCAGACTTAGGTACCCAAATCCGATTTTGGAACACCTTGAGTCTGTGACTGTTTATACCGAACACCAACGTTTTGCCCAAACGTTCTTCCTTTCGGTCATTCTTCTTAGAAGCTTCCTCTTGAGCTTTCTTTATAATCTCCACAATTGTCGAGACAACTTCTATTCTCAACACTCTTGGCCTTTTTCTCTCAACATTGATTTTCCGACTGAGAGCATCAACAACAACATTAGCTTTACCGGGATGGTAAAGTATCTCACAGTCGTAGTCCTTGAGTAACTCTAGCCAGCGTTGTTGCGTTATATTTAACTCTTTCTGATTAAAGAGATATTGAAGACTCTTATGATCAGTGAAAAGTTTATACTTCGTGCCATAGATGTAATGCCTCCATATTTTCAGAGCGAAAACTATGGCTGCCAACTCCAAATCATGAGTAGGGTAGTTCTTTTCATGCTCCTTCAACTGTCAAGACGCATATGCGATCACCTTTTCTCTTTGGGTCAAGACACAACCCAATCCAACACCAGACACATCGCTATAAACAGCGAAGTTTTCAACTCCATCGAGTAGAGATGAAATCGGTGCCTCGCATAGCTTCTTCTTTAGCTTCTCGAATGCTTCTTTATGCTTATCACTCCAAGCATAAGTAGCTCCTTTGTGGGTCAAAGCTGTTAATGGACTAGCGCTCGAAGAAAAGCCTTGGATAAACCTCCGGTAATATCCGGCTAATCCTAAAAAGCTTCGGATCTCAGTGGGACTTTTTGGTTGTTCCCACTTCATTATAGCCTCAATCTTTGCTGGATCGACCATTATCCCTTCCTGGTTGACCATGTGACCCGAGAATTGGACTTCTCGAATCCAAAAATCACATTTGGAGAACTTTGCATACAACTTCTCCTTCTTTAAGACTTCTAACACTTCTCGCAAGTGTCTGCCATGCTCCTCTTGGCTTTTCGAATAAATCAGAATGTCGACTATGAACACTATCACGGATTTATCAAGGAACAGATTACAAACCCTATTCATTAAATCCATGAATACTGCTGGAGCATTGGTTAGTCCAAACGACATAACCAAGAACTCATAGTGTCCATATCTAGTTCTGAATGCAGTCTTCTCGATATCTTGCTCTCTTACTTTTAGCTGATGATATCCTGACCTTAGATCGATCTTCGAGAAATAGCTCGAACCTTGCAATTGATCAAACAGGTCATCAATCCTTGGCAACGGGTATCTATTCTTTATTGTTGCCTTGTTCAGCTCTCTATAATCGATGCACATTCTCATACTTCGATCTTTCTTCTTCACGAATAACACCGGAGCTCCCCAGGGTGATGAATTAGGTCTAATGAAACCTTTGTCAAATAACTCCTTAAGTTGCATCATCAGCTCCTTCATCTCCGTCGGTGCTAATCAATAAGGTGCTTTTGCTATTGGCGTGGTCCCTGGTAACAAGTCTATTCTGAACTCCACTTGTCTATCAGGTGGTAATCCAGGAAGATCTTCGGGAAATACTTCCGGATAATCCCACACCACTGGAATACTCTGCATCACCTTCTTTTCCTTCTTAGCATCAATCACGAATGCTAAATATGATGTACATCCCTTGGTTAAACACTTTCTAGCTTTCATTAGAGAAATGATTCCAAAATTTTCTTTGCGTTTGTCCCAATACACCATAAACGAAGCTTTCCCAGGCAGGTTTACTTTAACTATCTTCTTCTTGCATAAAATTTCGGCATCTTTGGCGCTAAGCCAATCCATTCCCAGAACAATGTCAAAACCATTAAGTTCGATAGGCAATAATTCCTCGTGAAACTTATTCCCATTAAGGTCGATTAAGATGTTTTTCATACGATGGCTAACAGGTACAAACTTGCCACTAGCAACTTCGACTAATAAAGCATTATCTAGTCTATCAATAGGCAAATCTAGTTTTCTACCAAACTCATGCGAAATAAAGGAGTAGTTGGCTCCAGAATCAAAAAAAATTGAGCAGGTAGTTCGTTTACGAGAAAGGTACCTGAAGCGACATCAGCTTCATCTTTCGCAGCCTCAAGTGTCATCTGGAAGGCTTTCGCCTTCGGCTTTGGTGGAATGTTGGGATTAGCTGCCTCCTTCTTCTTCGAACAGTCTTTCAAAATGTGCCCCTCTTCATTACAACCAAAACACATCCTTTTGTTGTTCGGACACTCATTGGCAAAATGCACAATTTTTCCGCAGTTGTAGCAGGTTACATCCTCACTACATTTTCCAAAGTGCTTTTTCTTACACTTATCACACCACTTCGCTTCGCCTCCTTTTCCTCCACCAAACTTTTTCGAATCAGATTTCAAAAATTTGCTTTTCTTACCGGAACTAGATGTTCCCTCAAACTTTCTCTTCTCACCAACCTCAACCTTGTCGGTGGTTCTCCCCTTAATCATGTTCTCAACAGACTTGGCAGCCCAGATAGCTGCCTCTAGAGTATGTGCCTGACGTACCAGACACCTTGTACTCCCATGGGAGTCCTTTTACGTATCGGTCAACCTTTGTCAGCTCATCTGGCATGATACGCAAAGCAAACTCCATCTTGTCTGTAAAGTTATTAGTGTATTCATCAACTGACATGCTGCCTTTCGTCAATGCCAAAAACTTATTCTCCAACTCCAACAGATTTTGAGCCGAGCAGAACTTGCATTTGAACTGCGCCAAGAACTCTGCCCACGACAACTACAGTGGCTCATTAGGGCTTAAAGTCTTTCCTAGAGTGTTCCACCATCGAACGACTCCACCTCAGAACTGACGCACTGCATAGATAGTCTGCAACTTGCCTTTACAGCCACAAGTCATGAAGGCTAACTCCATTTCAGAGATCCAATCCATAACTCCAATCGGATCCTCCTTTCCATTGAAGGTCAATGGTTTGCAAGTTAGAAAGTCCTTGTACTTGCATCCCATTCCATCATTCCTTCCATCATGGTTGTTTTGCCTAACTATCGGTAGGTTGGCTTGACCAACAGACCCACTGAAGTTTCCACCTTCAGAGTGCCCTTCATTTAATTCGGGCTCTTCCACATGAATTGACAGTTCTTCACGATTCTGTTGAAGCAACCGCCTAGTCTCATCCATTTGACGATCCAACATTGTTTGAATCATCATTTGTACACCAACCATTGTTATCAGCTCAGGTGCTGCTGCTACGACATGTATTTGCTCAATCACTGGTGGTTGATTCCTGTTTTCATCAGCATTTCCAACTCCACTTCTTGTTCTATCCATTTTTGATCTACACACTGAATAAGGTGAAATTAGATCCTCATTCACGACAGATATTCAAATCATCCTTATCGCTCTGAAACGTTTACATGCTAGTTCTAATATCGTAGATGTATGCTTAGAATCCTACACACATAAGATTTCCTGATCCGGTCGGCAACAGACCATATATCCGAACATATAATATCATATATGGCAACATATAACATTTAGCACATAAAAGCATTTTAGGCAATTTTCCTAAAATAAACTAGTGCTCGTGTCTAAAACATAACAGACACACATCTCAAAATTTCACTTAGCATTTTAAGTTTAAGCCTAGAAATCCTACAAATTCCTAGTTTCGCTTAAACTAATGCTCTAATACCAACTGTGACATCCCCAAAATCTCGGCCAGAAAAGACCGATTTTCATTTATGCTTTTAAAATAATTTCAGAGTAAATCCTTTTGATTTGAAAGAGTTGCGGAATTTGTTCCCAAAAACAAAACGTGATAAAATAATATTTACCAAGTCATTTCATAAAGAAATGTATTTTCATTATATAATCAAAACTCGGGATGTCATGTTCCGATACAGACCATAAAGCATAAACGATAACATTACAAGTCATTCAACAAATATATACATATACAAACTTGTAAACAAAACAACTTGATGATTCATCCATCTTACGCCCTTGCACCACTTCCTGTAATACAAATAAAAACTGAGTGGGTCAGGCTTGGGAGCCTGGTGAGCATATAGGCTTTTCAACCCACCATAAATAATTATATTTAATTCCACCAACCAACAATAACCCAATTACCCATTCCCGGTATTCTCACTTTATGTCCCTAAAACAACTAACATAAAGGACCTAGTCTAAGAATATTTCATCGGGGCGACAACACATGCTTCGGGGGTTCCTCAGTAATATAAGTCAAATAAGGCAACCATTAGGGGGATGGAGTACAACGAATGAACACCCAAGTTCATTAACACCTACAGGTGGCGAACCTGCTAGCGTTCCACATGACTGTCTAGAAAAGTCTGTGGTCGTCATCTAAACTCCGCTAGATGGCTAAATCAAAACAACATCGAGGCCTCTCATCTATTTATCACACAACTATCTACCCATGTTCTACCCGACATATTAGTAGATAAAAATATATATTTTTATACATAGTTTAAAACCTGTATAGCATTCTCATTCAATACATATTCCACATAACAGATGAGACACATACACATAACACGTTTTTCATAGAGAATATATCAGATCCATGAGATAAAAGAAAGTGAATATACATTCACACATATAACAACAAAGTATACACATAACACGTATTTTATTTAATATACTTCATAATTATGCGTTAGAAGAAAGTAACCACACACTCACTTGATCAGAAGTTGATCAGACAGCACTACGGCTTGTAGAAGTAGTATTCTTCGGCAGATCTGGAAGATCTCCACAAAAATCGAACTCCTCGCGGGCAGAGTTTCGGCTTGGAATCGCACTTCTTGGGATCTCAGGAGCGTAAAACTTCCTTCTTAACTTGGATATGAGATCCGGGGTGTCGGGATGGCTTCGGGGGTTTACACGCAGAGCTTCGGCACGAAAAAGAGAAGAAATGAGCAAGAATGCCCGGAACCCTCGCATCTTATTTATAGGAGGCTGAGGCCTCGTAGTATGCTGGGCGTACAGCCTTACGCGGGGCATACGCCTCCAAAATCGTCATTGCATGCGTCATCCGAAGAACTTGAGTGCGAGGCGTGTCATGCTTCGTTGTACGCTGGGCATTCGCCAGTACGCTGGACGTACTTCGAATAAGTTCGGTGACTCTTCTTCGGATAATATCGGACATAATAAATAAATTTAAATATTAATTATTGAATAAACTTTGAAAATTCATATCTTCGTCATACGAACTCCGGTTTCGACGTTCTTTATATCCACGCGTAGGTGAGACTACGCTCTACAACTTTTGTTTAGACTCTGTCGGCTAATTTTGAATTTATTTTTATTATTTATTTTTAGTAGGCCCGGACAGGAAAACTTCGTTATAAATTCATAACTTCTTCGTCCGGCGTCCGTTCTCGCCTAACTTTTCATCGTTTCGCTAATAACAATGAGTTCTTCAATTCTCGTTTAGATTGTTTCGGCTATAAACCGCTCGATCTCAAATCGAGTATTTCGGGCTGCATACCGATAAGTCAAACTTCTGAAATTCATAACTTCCTCATACGAAGTCAGATTTGGGCGTTCTATATATATTCGGAAACCTCGTTTCGACCACTACATCTTTATGCAAAGATATCGGGCTTATCTCATACTTTAATTTTGACGCTTATTTTATTCTTAAATCATTAAATTATTATAATTAAGTAAATAAACACATAATTCATATCATTCACATAATACTCAAATATTTCATCATTAATACTTCAAAAGAGTTACAAGGGTTAACCTAGACTATTACATCAACGAAAATGCCTAGCCTGGATACGCGGGCATTACACCTCTTCATAATAAAAATTATGAGAACATGGCAAATAGAAATATTATAGCAAAAGACTGATCAAGTATCATGTCTTTATGTTAGACATTATGAATCGTATCCCATATGCTTCATGAATAGGATCGATTGCATATGCTATCATATTCTCGTGTTCTAATTTTTTTCAAATGCCTAGGGCATTAAGAGGGATAAAGGAATAGAATCTGACATGACTAAAACGGTTAAGCAATTGTCGAGGACAATCTGAGGTTTACCAAAAGATTGGTTGCTCATGGAAAATTGGAAGTATGTTTATATTTTTAGAACATACCTTATTGACATACTCTGAGAATAGGTAAATCTTGTTCATAAGTGATAGTCAAAATGGGAATATGGAAATGTTTCCATAAGTAGAAGTTAGTCTTTAAATCTATGTAAGATTAGGAAACTTAAGGCAAGAAGGATGTTCAAAGGAATGTACTTTGAATTTGAGACTTCGCTTCCTTGGAATTGTTATCAATCTCCAGTGGAAAGTTTTGTAATATCGTTGGTCAAGTGCTTGTGACTTTTGGTACCATGAAACAACAAAGGCTGCATTACATGAAAGTTTAGCAGTGACAAGAATTTGGAAATCTTACACTTGCAATAAAGGTTTGGAATTGTGAAATGAGAATCATTGAATTGATCTATTTCACAAATTCAGGACCATAAACAAACATATTGTGCATGCTTGGACCATGGCATAACTATTGTTTTAATTCAAGTATTAAGTTGATAAATGGAAATATTATACAATGAATAATGAGTAATCAATATGACACTCAAAAGTTTTGGGGCCATATAGGATTAGTATTATTATTGTGTTTCACTTTGCGGGTTTTGACTTCCTAAATACCTAGGTTATTCAACCATCCACTGTCAATCATACTTTGGAAGTAGGTATTGAGGCAAGACTATCATGAATGGGTCTATAGTTTGTCTAGGTGTTTTAGACATAGCTACAGTATTGGTGAATACTCCTGGAGTAAGATTTGAGTATTGGATTCAACCCACGCTCATCTAAATCACTTTATGGATTTTATTACGAGTGATTGTGAGATGATAATATCTTATGTTCTTGAAACGGATACATGTGATTTGTAGTTGCGAGTTGGTTTCACATTCACGTATGTAAATGCACCAGTAACTTGGTGTTTTAAAAAATATTGTTGTGTGTAATTTGTTGAGTAATTACAAGCAAGCATTTGGGTCGAAGTTTATCCATTCCTTTTACCCCATGTGGATAAAAGCGATATCTGTGGGCCCATCGATGATTTAGTAATGATACCCCTAAGTGCTTGGCCAAGCCTAGACTGATTTGATTTGTTCAATTAGTCGGTCATCATAAATCGGAAACCAGAACAAAAGATGGACAGAGAGAATGATTGTAATCCATGTCTCAGTCCATATGATATCTAGAATGAAGGAATATATGATCCCTTATATGATGGACACGTCATTGACGAGATCAGAGTTCGATAATGGCTTTTAAGAGCTACGATTGCTAGTCGGGTTGTGGAGTTGTACTTGCAATAATAGTTATTAGACTTATCCAAGTGGGAGACTGTTGGATTAGGTGTCTAAGCCCATAACTATAATTGGTATATACTTGACCCGAGAGTAGCATGGTCCATTTGGGTTGCATATCACCTAGACAATTTGATAGGATGGACTTTTGAGAAGAGGTTATTTATGATTTATTAATATATTATAAGTTCTAATATATTAATATGAAATCATATGATTTAATTAGTATTGATCAGGAATTAATTTGGAATTACTTTTGTGATTAAAAGAGACTAATTAAATCAATGGGCACTAATTGTGTAAATTAGTTATATATATGTTTGGGATTATCGTCCATGTTAGACTAAGTTTACGTATGGATACATAAAGAGTTGGGCCACATGAACCATGGATCATAAACACACGGGTATGGATTAGGGTTTACCCATGAACCATGGAATCCTACAATATATATATATATATATATATATATATATATATATATATATATATATATATATATATATATATATATATATATATATATATATATATATATATATATATGTTGCTCCATAGCTAAAATCGTGACCTATGCTCTTGAATTTCATATGAGGCGTTTTTAGAGCAAGGAATTCTCTCTCAAAAGCCACCCTTTCTCTAAGGTGTGTTGTGATTCTATTTGTAGCATTCACATTATTGGTGCTAAGTTCTTAAAGACCAAAACTATAAGCTACAACAAAGAGGTAATTCTACCACTCATTTCTATGTCGTTTATGTCATTTGTATGCTAGTTGTAGGCTTAATGCTTTGGAAACAATATTGCATGTATAATTAGAGAAAACATATATCTAAAACATTTAGGGTTGTATGTGCACCATAGGATGTTGTAGTATACAAAACCCATTAGAAATATGGATTTCATAGCCATTGGTTCTAGTTTACCATATGTAACATCCATTTTCAAGGTATACTTTATTTTAACTTAAAGTTTAATTTTTGGTAAGTCGTCACAGCGTGGGAAGGCGAAGCAATTTCAAGTCGCGAATCCTTTGACTCACCACGACATGGCAAGGAAGGCCACGACGTGGTGACGCGGATGTCATAAACCCTATATTTCCAGGTTTTCACCCTATTTAAAGGAATAAAGAGGCTAGGGTTTTCTCACCCTCAGCCTCCACTACCATCTTTTATCTAGAAGAAAACCTTAAATCTTTTCCTCCATTGTTGATGCTTTCTTGAGCGTTTTTTAGAGGTCTTGAAGGAAGAAGCAAGAAGGAGTAAGCCAAGGATCAACAAGAGAGTCCCTATATCCATTCCTAGATCAATTACAAACCCTTTTAAGTGTTTAAGGCTCCACCTTTTTTATTATAGAATACTAGATCTTGCATTTTTTCCTATTTTCTTCTTGATCTTGTTGGATGGGATTGTGAGACTTCATAAAGGTTGAAACTTTCTGAATCTATGGATCATTTGAAGTAGTTTATGGTTTGGATCTGAAGTTTGGTGGTTTGTTTGAGCCATACATAACATCTTGGTTATAAAACTCCATTTTAACCTATGTTGAGTCCAAGACATGCATTGGACATGCAATTCTAAAAAGCATCAAACTTTAGGATGGTTTTAGTGTTGGGGCAGATATGCTTGAGACTTAAAGGATTAAGTGCTTCTTGACTAATTCATTGGCATTTTTAGCCTTCTTGGATCAAAGACTTGAGATCTTGACCTCTTGGTGGGTCTCAAGGGATAAAGGTCGAAACTTTAACCATTTTGGGCATTAGAAATGATCATACGTGGACTTTGGAACCTTTGGTATTGGAGGATTCGACTTAACTCATTAAGTCATTTTGGATCCAGTTCCCACAACGTAGCCTAGGTTGCCACGACATGGTGACTGAGGGAAATCATGTACAATTTGTTGTTTGGGGACCACGATGTGGCTAAGTATGACCACGACGTGGCAAGTCAACTTTGACTTTTGACTTGCATTGACTTTTGGTCAAACCCCTAGTCTTAGAACAAAAGCTAAGGGTGTACTTTATATGGTTGTATAGGTAGTAAGTAGCATTTATGTTCTCAATAGTAGTAGCAGTTGCAATTGAACATCGTTCGAAGGCACGAATGTCGGCTCACTGGATTATGTTTGTAGGATGATGGTGGTCTTTGTGACACTTGTTGATATTCATGTATGTGCTTGTTGTCTTTATGACTCTTGCATGTGTATGTATGTTTTATATATATCATTATGGGCGGGTGTAACACTTGAATTGGGTATGTTTCCTTTTAGCCCTTTTGTAATTAAGTTTTGCATTTTGGTCCTTGGGGTTAGTACGCGGGGCATACCATAGGGTACGCTTAGCGTACTAGCTGAGAAGCTAGTATGCAAGGCGTACCACATGGTACACTTAGCTTACTAAAGGGCGTACGACAGTTTAATGAAACCCTAATTTTAGGGTATTGCACCCAATATAAGCTCCTTAAGTCCTTAGGGTTGGCCTCTTTATCATCCTCTATTGTCCTAAAACCCTAATCTCGAACCCTAATAACATTTTTTAATTTTCTTGAGCCTTGGTCTTGATTTTTGGTGGTTTATGCTCCTTGAAGTGATAAAAGGAGAAGTTGGAAGACTAATTCATTGCGGGAAACTTAAAGATCCAGATTTAGCTCCATATTTTGGTGACTTTTAAGGTATAAAGTCCATACCTTGTCTACTCTTTGCTTATATCTCTTCATGTTGTGGTTTTATGCTTCTTTATCCCCTTTTGGTTCTTGATGGGTTAAGGCCCTTTTAAAAGCTAAATCTTGTAGATCTAGATGTTTGGAGAGTTCCTTAAGCTTAAAGGTGCAAACTTTATGGTGTTTATGGTCTCCTTCATGCATTAACTCATTTATTAAGATCTTTTGAGCTCTAAGAGCCTCATTAAGCCATGCATGCATATAAAGTTGGCAGCTTTACGTGATAAACCATCTTAAGGAAGCCACGTCTAAGTTTTAAAGAGAAGTCTTAACCATTTAAGAGTTGAATGAGAAAGTTGGCCAATCTAGTTGAGTACGTTGGGTGTACAAGCTGGTAGGGATGGCAATTTGGCCAAACTCAGTGGGGAACCCGGTTGACCCGCCCCGATTAGGGATGGGTATTCCCCGAAAAACGGGTCTCGGGGATGGGGTCGGGGATCCCCACTAGACTATAATCGGGGGAGGGGTCGGGTTTGGATATATCAATCCTAAACTCACCCCGCACCCGCTTTGATTATATATATATATATATATATATATATATATATATATATATATATATATATATATATATATATATATATATATAAGTAAAGTGAATATACCTAACAACCTTATATAAGCTTAGGTATCTAACTACATTATACTACATTGTTTTGCATTATATTTCCATTGCAATCATCTAAGGTTCTTAAACTTCAACCCTTAACTTGATTATAATGTAGCCCATAATTTCATTCGTAGTGTTACAATCCATAGTCCATAGAGTCCATTATTGATAAGTAGTTGCCCATTCCAATTAATGTTCTACTTTTAAATTCCCAACTCCAATTTGGTTGCTATTTCACTTCGTTTGTAGTTTTCTGCCTCCGTCTCACTCGTGTCGTCGTGTATCCCTATCAGCGACTCCCAAGTAGGTATGCTTTATGTGTTTCTTTTGAACATTAGTGCTTATTATTGTGGTATTTTCTTGTGATTAATTTAATATTAAATGCACGACTTCATCAAATTCTTGTGATTATTTTGACTAATTTGTCAAACCTACTAGGCCACTATCAATATTGAGGCATAAAATATCACATTACTGGAACAAAAATTGAAAACATCATTATCCCAAATGTATCCATGTTTGCTTCTCCATCATTATTTAATCATTCATGAATGTATTTAACTGGTTATAGAATACTTTTTTTATATATAACAGAGAGTTATTTAGATTGTATTTTTTCTATTTGAATATTTATTGACTATGGTTATAGAATATATAATGACAACAACCTATTAAAACAATTATTTTTTGTTTGATAAAGTGATGCACTAATATGAATTGTGTTTTTTTGGTAGTTATATATGGCTACTTCAGAAAATGATAAACAACCAGCCATGAATTATGAACATGAAGATGATAATGAAACCGGACCTGTAGAAGATGATACGACCACTAAGCATCCTAATAAAAGGTTGAAATCCGTGCTTGGAACCATTTTATTCCAATTTATATTGATGGTGTTCGTAGATGGGTGAAGTGCAAATACTGCAAAAAACAACTGACTGGTAGATCTAATAATGGAATAACACATTTGAAAGATCATTACAAGAGATGCCTTAGCAAAAATAAAATGGACATTAGGCAACATATATTAGTTCAAGGGAGAAAAACTATTGATGGTAAAGCTTATATGAGTAAACGTTCCTTTGATGCTGAAGTATCTAGAGATGAACTAGCAAAGATGATTACAATTCGTGATTATCTGCTCTCCATTGTTGAGCATTATGGTTTTCGAAAGTATACTAAAAGTCTTCAACCTCTATTTAAGGTGCCTTGTCGTAATACAGTCAAGGGAGAAATAATGAAGGTATATGAGGATATAAAATTTCATATCTTGAAATGTTTTGAAGAGAATGATAGTAGGATTCTCACACGTTTGATGTGTGGACTGCAAGTAATCAAAAAAAAGGTTACAAGGCAATCACAACACATTATATAGATGGCAACTGGAAGTTAAAAAATCAAATTATGAGGTATTTACTCTAATTAATGTTATAATTTTCAATTTATATTTGATGCAATTTTGAATTGTTATATTTTGTTTAATGCAGCTTTATACATGTGACATCTCCACACACTGCTGATGCATTATCACAAGCTATGATGGAATGCTTTTTGGAGTGTAATGTTGACAACAAGTTGTCAACATTAACACTTGACAATTGTTCAACAAATGATGCCATCGTTGGCAACCTTCTAGGTATGATTACTACTTCATCGCTAATTTTTAAGGGGAGAATATTTCATATGTGATGTTGTGCACACATAATTAATCTTATTGTGGAAGATGGATTTTCTGTGATTGCCAATGCAATTGAGAATGTTAGGAATAGTGTCTCATTTTGGACAAGTTCTCCTAATAGAATACAAGATTGTAGACTTTTTGCTTGGCAAGTAGGTGTTAATTGCCAAAAGGAGTTACTTCTTGATTACAAAAACAAGGTGGAATTCCATTTATATGATGTTGAGTGTTGCTTTGGAGTATAGATAGTTTTAATCATTTGAGAAAAAAAGATAAACATTATGTTTGCTTGCCTGGTGAAGATGAATGGAATATGGCATCAGATGTTTGTGAAAAATTGAAATTATTTTATCAATTGACTGAAAAAAATTCTGGTGCCAAATATCTCACGTCAAACATTTTCTTCCCTTTGATTTGCGACATGAAACTATTGTTGTTGAGTTGGAAAGTATCTCATAATAGTATTATTAAGTCTATGGCATCAACTATGTTAATCAAATTTGAGAAGTATTAGGATCTAATACATAATGTTATGAGTGTAGCAATTGTCTTGGATCCTATGTATAAGTTAAAGTTGACCAATTATTTATTTCCAAAGTTATATGGGGAAGATCAAGAAGTGGGATTATGCAAATATGTAACATAATTACTAAGTTATTTAAAGTGCATAAAAAGAAACATGATGATAAACGAGGAGCTTCTTGGAAACGAAAATGTACAACCAACGTCTCTGAGGGAGAGGGTTCAACTTTAAGCAAATCAACATGGTAGTTGGATTTCGAGAATATGCTTTCTAAGGATGATGGATTTGAAAAAACTGATTTGGGTGATTATATAGCTGAGAAGTCATTACTGAATGAGGAAGGTTTTGATATATTAACGTGGTGGAAGTGAAATGGTTCTATGTTTCCTATATTACAAAAGATTGCTAGAGATGTCTTAGCCATTCCAATTTCTACAGTTGCTTCAGAAACAACTTTTAGCATGAGCGGGAATAAGGTGACAAAACAATGTAACCGCCTCAAACCGGAAATAGTTGGGACATTAATGTGTAGCCAAAGTTGGTTATGGAAGGAACTTCAGTGTAAATTTTTAATAAATATATCAATTGTTATATCATATATGTGTATAAATATTAGTTTTTCTAAAAATAAGTTGTATATGTTTCAGGTAAAACACAAGGAGAACCATAGGATTTTTATCATACGGTTGTATATGATGATGATGTTGAGTAATTTTTTAAGAAAACAAATAGAACCAAAGATTGAAAATTCTTTTGTATAATCATATTCTCATTTTGATGGTTGTTAAACTTTATGATTAATGTAAACACTATTTAATTATGACATCTGGTTTTCATAGCTTATTAATTTGAAGTTATTTTTGTGTAAGTTGATTTATTATGAACATAGAACAAGGATGGGTAAGGGATAAGCCCAAAATTTAAAAGGGAGGGATTAAATTCCCCGCATCCGTTGGGGATGGGGGTGGGGATGAGGTTACGGACTTGAGGACGGGGACGTGGATGGTAAGCCTCGCCCCATCCCCGTCTCATTGACATCCCTACAAGCAGGTATGTGCAGCGTGCAAGTCCTTAAGGGAGTAGACTTATCGTACAGGTTGAGTACTCCCCACGTACTCAGCAGTGCGCTTTGGTGTTATGGGATGCTCGTCATTGGGCCATTGTAGTCTTGGGCCTTGTTGCGCCATCAGAATTATAGTGTTGGGATGTTGGTATTTTTAGTAGACTTTTGGGTATAAATCCCATTAAAGAGACTTGGGGGGTTTCGATTGATTATTTTGGAATTTTGAGCTTTTCGACAATTTGGACTGGGGTTGGGCCTTGGGCCAAATATAAAGAAGGGTAAAAAGGTATTTTACCTTAGTTTAGACTCTTTGTGTGACTTGGGATCCAATTATTAATTGGATGATTATTTTGTAATTGATAGCGTAGGGATTTTAGCGGGCCAACATCTAAAGATTCTTTCTGTGAGATTCGGTAGTGCGAGGTGAGTTTCTTCACCATACTTAGCAGGTCTAAGGCACCAATGTCGGCCCATGATTAGTGATGCTAGGATACTAGATGTTTGTGTGACTCTTGTACATGTATGTGCTTATATGATTTGTATGCTGAGTGGGGATCGATATGTAAGTTTAGGCGGGGCCCGTTATACTCAGTGGGCAGGGCCCGATATGTGAGTTTGGGGAGGGGGGGTATGTGTTTATTTATGTATGGTATGTGGTATTTTGGGGAACTCGCTAAGATTTATGCTTATAGTTTTCAGTTTATATTTCAGGTGCTTCTGGTTCCAAAGGGAAGAGCCCGGGATGATTGCAGAGCACACATCACTCGTTTCTGCATATTTGTGATTTACTATGATATTGATGATGTATTGATACATTTGATAATCTTAGTTTTATAACAATATTTTGGGTTGTTGGTTTTATTAATCTAAAAATGAAAATACTTCGGGTCTTATTTTGGGGACGTTACAAGTTGGTATCAGAGCCTTGGATTGAGGGATTTGGACATACTCTCGGGTGTGTTTGAACTCAAACTAAGGATTTGATAAAGTTTTTCAAAAGGAAATGTATTTTCAAAAAAGAGTTTTCTAGGACAAGAAAGGGTGTGGTGCATGCAATCAACCGAGCTCAAGTAAGTTTTCCCAAAATACCCATACATGTTATCAGATATGATTTGATCTGTGAATCTGTGAATCGCATGCTAGTTAGGGATAAGGATCAAATCAGTTTTTGCATGATAGAATGATAGGAGAGATGCCTTTGTATGCCTATTGTATGAGCTTGTAGACTTGTATACTAGCACTGATCAGTCAGTGATAGGATGGCCTGATTAGGTGATGCTTGGTTCTGATTACTTGATGCTTAAATACTACTTGCTTTGTTCTTTCTAGAAGTTCTCACTAACTTCAACTAGGTAGTAAGTGAATATGCTAAGTTACATATTATGGGAACTAAATAATTTCAAAAGGTTAGGTTTTAACTCTATTGCATAGCTCTTGTCTGAGTCCAACCGTTGTAATGTGAGACCTTTCATTCAAAGAGTTATTTGGTTTTAGTGATATGTAATTATATTCGTGAGCTAGTTAGAGGAAGTTAGCGGGAGTTCCTTTTGGCAACTGATGGCAGAGAGTGGTATGGAGTTTGCCCTCGGAAAACCTAGGATGAGCTCTAGTGATGGGAGCCTTATTTTGATAAGGGGTGATTGTATGGATATAGGGTGACTTGGTGAATTCAAGGCACTCCGTAAGGAAAGTATAGATAGAGGTAGAAGGTGGTATATGATGGGTTTTGAGCAATCTAACACTCCTACGGTGTACATGTAACCCTAGAAACCTTGGATCTATGTTTTCTCTAATATACATGCAAATTTGATATTTCCAAGGTTCTCATCCTAACTAGCATGTTATGGGGTACTTGTAATATAAAAACTAGTGGAATGACTTCCCTTGTTTGTTGTTTGGATTCTTTAAGACCATGTGAGCCTAGCACCCCAAATGTGATGCCTCAAATGCTTCACACAACACCACAACTCTTGGAATAACTTGAGAGAAGTACACTTGTGCACAAATTCGGCTAGCCCTCCTTTCTTATGTCTTAGTTGCCGATTTTGCTCCATATGAGGTCCTTTATATAGTGTGTCACTTGTAGGGTTACACCATGTAAACCCTAATGTGCATGGCTTTTCATTTCTCCTATGATCCATGGGTTTTAACCTCCATGGAGCATCCATGTAAACCCTATGGGTCCTAGCCCAATCTAATGAATCATGGATCATAAGCCCACTATATAAGAATGAATGATTTACCAAATCAATCCCCATATATTTAATTAGTCTCTTTTGATCACAAAATTAATTCCAAATTAATTCTTGATCAATACTAATTAAATAATATGATTTCATATTAATATATTAGAACTTATATTATATTAACAAATCATAAGTATCCTTTTTCTTATTTTGTCTATCGAATTGTTATGATGTCATGCAACCAAAATGGACCATGCCAAGTCGGGTCAAGTACATACTAAATATAGTTATGGACTTAGACACCTTATCCAACAGTATGGGAATGCACTATTAGAAGTAGATGATCCGTACTCGAGTCAAGGAGGGCTATGATGAAACCAGGAAGCTTGTAGAGATTGTGATCCCTTGATATATTCTAATTCATATTCTTATGGTTTATATGGTCTATTTTCAGTATGGTGACTCTGCGGGGCAGACTTGTTGGCAGTTCTGGTGCTGGAGAGGGATCAGGTTTATATGTTGGAGTCGGGCAGCTGGATAATCAGAGTAGGGAGTTCATCTCATCTAAGATTACACGTTGCATTCTTGAGCAGACTCAAGTACTCTTTGGTAAGATCAATAAGGGCATTCTGGAGATTCTAGATGAGCGGTTGAGTGCCTTTCATTCTGAGATGGTGGCCTTGGTAGGGACACGTTCATTGACCTTCAGGGATGTAACACTTGGACCTAGGTATTTTCCTTTTTAACCCTTGAAACAAATTTATTTTTCGAAAGGAGTCCCCATGTACGCTAGGCGTACGTTTGTGTACAATTAGCGTACATGGGCGTGTTTGGAAGCAGGAACCTGAGCCACATACGCGGGACGTGCGTGGCCAATGCTAAAACCCTAATTTTAGGGCATGAGCCCTATTTAATCTCATTTATGACTCTTAGACCCTCACCCTTATTATCCTCCACTGCTTATGAACGTCCAGAAACCCTAGTTTGCTATTGAGAGTGATCTTTGAGCTTGAAAGTAACTTTGGTGGCCTTTTTGGTGTGTTTTAAGAAGAAGAACTTGGTGTGCAAGCATTGGACGTGGTTGAGCTTCAAGATCCTAAATCTACATCATCTTAGGAAGCTTTTGAAGGTAAAACGCTCATACCTTGTTGTTTCCTTTGATAGCTAGAGTTACGGTTTATTTATGAGTTCTTTTGGGTCCTTGGCTTCTCTTTTGTGAGTTTGGGCAACTCCAGAAGCTTGAAATGCTAGATCTGAGTCCCTTTGATGTGTTAGAAGCATAAAAATGTTATATTGGTGGTTGTTATGACACCAAGCATGGATTTAGGACGTTAAAGTGAGTCTTGATGGAAAAAATTGGATGTTGGACTCCCATAAAAAATTCAAAGGCATAAAATTGCAAACTTTATGCCCTAGGACCCCTTTAATGACCAAGATCTAGAAGTTGGATTAAGTGACTATGTGGATTAAGCACTAAATGGCTAAAAGTGCTCAACAACTCGGTAGGCCGAGCGTACTAAGATGTATGCAGCATATACTGCTTGGGACCAAGTACGCCAAGCGTACTGGAATTACGTTGTGCGTACACCCATGTGGTCTTTTGGTCAATCGTTGGACTTTTGAGGCTTTTGATCTTTATCTAGGTTTTAGCCCTTGGCCTATTTAGGGTAAGTGGATCTTAGATTTTTGTTGTGGGCCTTAAGTGTTACGATTTGGGCCTTTTGAGCCTTAGGGCCCATTACTGTGTTATGGGCCAGGGTTGACTAATTCCATTGTGGGTAAGGTGAAGGGGGACCTAACCTTTGGAATTGGATTGGAATTTAGGCCCATAGTCATGATTGTTAACCCATTCCTAATTAGGGTAATTTGTGTATGTTCATTGTGGGATTTTCCAGATCAGTAGTCGAGTAGTTAGTATTTATTAGCAGACCAAGCTGAGTCTCCTCCCTCTATCCATGGGTCAAAGGCACTAATGTCGGCCCATTATTTGGTTATGTAGCGACATTTGTATTTGTGCTTGTATGATCGGGTTGAAATATACCCTAGGGCGGTGTAACGACGTAAAAGTTTTGAACAATTTTTCATTTTTCAACAACATAAAAGTATCATTCAATATTCTCAATTCTCGTGTTCGAAAAATGACATCATGATAAAAACATATCCCAAGATAACAAAATGAAATCTTCTGCCAGTGTGTATGAATCATGTTGGCGCCTTCCCGCGATCCTCACTAGTACCTGAAACACATAACACATAACACTGTAAGCATTAAAGCTTAGTGAGTTCCTCAAAATACCACATACAACAAATTAGCCACTCAACGCTATAACTCTGTATGACCCTCTGGTCAATGTGTCTCAGTGGGACCCTCCAGTCCCATAACTCTGGTGGACCCTCTGTTCCTAACTCTGTAGACCTTCTGGTCCTAACTCTGTAAACTGTGAATCATACATATCATAAATCACATAGAAATAAAGCACTGTATCACATCATACAAATAATCACATAAGACACTCTATTACAAAACTCTGATTACCACCCTAGGTAAAGTATAGTGAGAAGACTCACCACGGGTATCTCGGATAATCTCTAACTCGGAATACTGATCTAGCCTCCGCCTACCACATAGAAAATTCCTCAATAAACAATGTCTTTCAAGGCTAGATTAAACCCTTCCTATAATTCCTCAGAAGGGTAAAAGACCATTTTACCCCTCCTTGACTCAAAAGTACAAATGTTGACCAAAACCCTAAAAGTCAACGTAAGTCAACAGAGGGCAGTACAAGGCGCGTACCATCTCTGTACGCGGGGCGTACGCCGACAATCCAGAATCGGGGTCTCAACCCCTTATGTTGCGTGTTCCGAGAGTTACGCCCAGCGTAAGTCTCGGTTTCAGATCTTTTTGGTTTTTTGGTCTTAACCGGTTAAGACATGAGCTCAAATTCCAAATCTGACTTTTCTAAGGTCACTTAATCCATAAAGTTGAAACCTTTAAGCCTTTGCATGGCTGTAAAGGTCACCAATCACTCTAAGCACCTTTCCTCTTTCCACATTAAGCTAATATCTCATGCATGACTTAATATTCACGTCCAATATTGGATTTTTATGAACCTTCAACTCCTAATACACTGAAATAGGGCAGATCTAAGCATATGGATACCATTTGCTCATAAAGTCTCCATCTTGGGACCAAAAACCCTAAAAATTGGTCCATGAAGCACAAATCAAAAAATGACAAGGAAAGCTTTGAGCTTTTTACTTGTAAAAGAAGCTCCAACCTCTGTAGAACTCGGATCTACTCTTGTCCACCAACTTCTAGCTCTTACAATAGCCTCCTCTTTTCCTTCACCACCTTGAAATGGCACTTTCAAGCTTAAGAACACACACACACACACACGCTTATAACGGGTTTTTTTCTCTCTTAGGGTTTCACTCACTGAGGTATGGTGGTTGGGGTAAGGGTCTTATCATTCCTTTTATAGTGCACAAGTCTCATTTAGGGTTTTGAGTTTGGGCCCGCTACGCCCAACCTAGCTTAAGGTACGCCCAGCGTACTCACTAGCAACGCTTTCACTTTAGTAGGGTTAAACCTGACAACTTTAAAAGAAGCAGGGTAAAAGAGATGCACCTGAATTTTGGGATGTTACAATTCTCCCCCACTAGAACCAGACTTCGCCCTTGAAGTCTCATGCCGCAAACAACTTCGGATGCTGCTGTAACGCTCGCGTTTCTAGGCTAGGAATAAATGATGATGTAATAGTCTAGGTTAACCTTTGTAACCCGTTATGAAATAATGGAAGTGTATTATTTGAGTATTATGTGTTTTGTGCTCAATTGTGTGTCTTAATTAAATTAAGAATAAAAATAAGCGTGGAAATGAAATGTTAGATAAACCCAATATTGATACATGAAGACGTAGTGGTCATGACCAGGTTTCCAAATATATAAAGAATGGCGAAATTCGAGTTATAACGAAGAAGTTATGATCTGTCGAAGTTTCACGACAGAACCGACATGACGCTGAATGACGTAAAATATGAACCTATGATAGAGAGAGATTTGGCCTTAGCGATCTAAACGAAATTCGTAGAGTTCGTTAAACCGAGAGTGTGCATAAAAAGAACGCCCAAGTCTGACTTTGTATGAGGAAGTTATGACTTTCCGAAGTTTTGACTTAGCAGTATGCAGCCCGAATACTCGATTTGAGATCGAGCGGTTATTAGCCGAAACAATCTAACTAAGAATCGAAGATCTCTTCAATCGTATTGCAATGGTAAAAAGATAGACGAAAACGTACGCCGGATGAAGAAGTTATGAATTTATAACGGAGTTTTCCTGTCCCGGCCTACTAAAAATAATATAATAAAAATAAATTCAAATTTAGCCAACGGGGTCTAAACGAGAGTTGTAGGGCATAATCTCACCTACGCGTGGATATAAAGAACATCGAAAACGGAGCTTGTATGCGAAAGTTATGAATTTCTGAAGTTCGAGGCGTGAACCCCAAGGCTGTGTCATAGCTCACGAGGTGAGAATTAGTGGCTAACGAGGTGAACAGATGATGGACGTCTTCCAAGGAAAGTGGCCGTGACAAAGGTAATGACTTATCGAGCTCACAAGGTGAGCATATGTAGCTCACGAGGTGAGCATATGTGGCTCACGAGGTAAGCCTAGAATTTTTTCCCTATGAATAGAATTCAAGGGGCAGCCGAGTTTGGTTGCTCATCTCTTACTCTCCCACTCCCGATACCCTCTCTAAGCCCTATTTTAACCCCCTGAAGCCCCGGTATCATCCCGGGATCCGAAGCAAGTCTCGAAGCCCCGAAGATCCCGAGAATTAGAGTTCCTGAGCTGAAGCTCTACCCGCGAGAAGCCAATTTTTGTGAAGATCTTCCAGATCTACCGAAGAATACTACTTCTACAAGCACTAGTGTTGTCCGATCATCTTCTGATCAAGTGAGTGTGTAGTAACTTTCTTCTAACACATAATTATGAAGTATTTGGTACGAAATACGTGTTATGTGTATATTTTGTTGATTATAGGTGTGAATGTATATTCACTTTCTTATAACACATAGATATGATTCATTCTCTATGAAAAACGTGTTATGTGTGTGTGCCTCATCTGTTATGTGGAATATGTATTTGAATGAACATGCTAGATAGGTTTTAAACTATGTATAAAATATATATTTTTATCTACTAATATGTTGGGTAGAACATAGGTAGATAGATGATGTGTGATAAACATATGAGAGGCCTCGATGTTGTTGTTGTTCTAGTCATCTAGCGGAGTATGGATGACGACCACATACTCTTTCTAGACAATCCTTTGGAACGCTAGCAGGCTCATAACCTGTAGGTGTTTGTGAACGATGTGTTCACCGGTGTACTCTATCCCCCTCATGGTTGCCTTTAGGACTTTCATTGCTGAGGAAACCCCTTGTAGTGAAGTCCATCCCGATGAAAATCCTAGATTAGGTCCCTTGTAATAGATGTTGTTTTAGGGACATAAAGTGAGGATAACGGGAATGGGTAATTGGGTTATTGTTGGTTGGTGAAATTAAATATAATTATTCATTGTGGGTTGAAAACCCTATATGCTCACCAGGCTCCCAAGCCTGACCCACTCAGTTTTGTTTATATTATAGGTAGTGGCGCGAGAGCATAAGTTGGATGACTTAATCAAGATGTTTTGATTTTAGACCTGTTGTTATATGTAATTGTTGTAAGGTCTATACCGTGTTGTTTATGCTTTTGGTCTGTTTATCGGAACATGACATCCCGAATATTGTTATATAATGAAAACGCATCTCTTGATGAAATGCTTTGATAAATTATATTTTATCATGTTTTGTTTTGGGAACAAATTCCGCAACCCTTTTTAATCAATGGATTACTCTGAAAATATTTTAAAAAGCATAAATAAAATCGGTCTTTTCTGGTCGTGATTTTGGGGATGTCACAGCTGCTCCCGCATCTCCAACTCCGGCTCCTAAGTCAGCTTGGACCTTCTCCGATGCTGCCACTGGACCTGAACGAGGGGCACTTCCTTATTCCTCAAAACCTTGATCTTCCGATTCACTATTGTGATTGGTCTCTCAACGTAGTTCAGGCTCGCATCGACCTAAATATCCTCCAGCGGTACCACTGCCGTCTCGCCAATAATACACTTCCTCAACTGGGACACTTGGAAGGTATCATGTATCTAGCTCAACTTCGCAGGTAGCTACAAACAGTATGCTACCCTGCCCACCCTAGCGTTCACCCTGAAAGGACCAATGTACCGGGGTCCCAGCTTGCCCCTCTTCCGGAATCGGATCACTCTCTTCCAAGGAGATACCTTCAAGAGTACGAAGTCTCCCACCTGGAACTCGAGCTTGGATCGTCGCCTATCCACATAACTCTTCTGGCGACTCTTAGCTGTTAACAACCTCTGTCTGAACTGCTATATCTGCTCTGTCATCTGAAGCACTATGTCAGTGCTGCCCATCACTCGCTGCCCTACCTCTCCCCAACAGATGGGAGTCCGACACCTCCTCCTATACAACAACTCGAAGGGAGGCATACCAACACTCGAAAAACACTCGAATGGTGGCTGCTGTTATATGAAAACTCAGTCAATGAAAAATACGTGTCCCAACTTCCTCCGAAGTCCAACACACATGCTCGAAGCATGTCCTCGAGCGTCTGAATCGTCCGCTCACCCTGTCCCTCCGTCTGTGGGTGGTAAGCGGTACTGAAATGCAGCCTCGTGCCCAACTCCTCATGGAACTTCTTCCAGAACCTGGAAGTGAAACGTACATCTCGATCTGACACAATCGAGATCGGTACTCCATGTCGCGATACAACCTCCCTCACATACAACCCTGCCAGTCTCTCTACAGAAGAGCTCTCACTGATAGCAAGGAAGTGAGCACTCTTCGTCAGTCGGTCGACGATCACCCAAGTTGCATCGACACCCCTCGCGGTCCTTGGCAATTTGGTGATAAAGTCCATAGAAATCTATTCTCACTTCCACTGGGGAACCTCAAGTGGATGCAACTTGACATGTGGACGCTGGTGCTCGGCCTTGACCCTGCGACAGGTCAAACACCTCTCAACGAACCACGCAAAATCCCTCTTCATACAGGGCCACCAATAGTCTCTATTCAGGTCCAAATACATCTTAGTGGCCCCGGGATGGATCGAGAACCTCGACCTATATGCCTCCTCCATCAGGATGGTACGTGCCCCGCCCCCAAACGACACCCAAATCCGACACTAAAAGGTCATAAGCCCTCGACTATCAGTAACGAACTCAGGTACCTGGTCGATCACCAACTCTCTCTTGTGGTTCTTCGGTCTCACGGCCTCTTCCTGGGCCTCCCGAATGGTTTCCAACACCGGAGTTATCACCGTCAACCTCATACAAACGTCTTGTATCAGGGCACTCTCTACCCTACGGCTCAGGGCATCAGCTACAACATTAGCCTTACCCGGGTGGTACATGATCTCACAATCATAATCCTTTACCACATCCAACCATCTCCTCTGGCTCATATTCAGGTTGGGCTGATCCATCAAATACTTCAAGCTCTTGTGGTGCATGTATATGGTACACCGAACCCCATACAAATAGTGACGCCAGATCTTGAGGGCGAACACCACTGCTCCCAACTCTAGATCGTGGGTGGGATACTTCTTCTCATGAGGCTTCAGCTACCTTGATGCGTATGCTATCACGTGCCCTCTCTGCATCAGCACCGCACCCAACCCCGATATCGATGCGTCACAATACACCACAAAATCCTCCATCCCCTCTGGAAGGGTTAACACCGGGGCTACACATAATCTCTGGCGAAGTGTCTCGAATGAGGCCTGCTGCTCAGGACCCCATCTAAAATCCACGCCCTTTCAGGTCAACCTGGTGAGAGGAACGACAATCTTGGAGAAATCCTTGATAAATATCTAATAACAGCCGGCCAACCCCAGAAAACTCTTGATCTCGGGGATCTCGGCACCTTCCAACTCATCACAGCCTCAATCTTGTCCAGGTCGACCAATATCCCATTCTGGTTGACGAAATGCCCCAAGAACCGAACCTCTCATAACCAGAAATCGCACTTGGAGAATTTGTCATAAACCCTCTCCGATCTCAGAACTCCGAGGATCTCCCTCAAATGCTCCTCATGCTGCTCTCTGGATCTCAAATACACCAATATATCATCGATGAACACGATCACCGAACGGTCCAACATCGGCCTGCACACCCTGTTCATGAGGTCCATGAACGCCGCCAGTGCATTGGTGAGCCTAAAAGGCATCACCACGAACTCACAATGCCCATAACGAGTCATGAACGCCGTCTTCTGGATATCCTCATCCCGCACTCTCATCTGATGATATCCAGACCTCAAATCAATCTTGGAGAACCAAGACACTCCATGCAACTGATCGAACAGATCATCGATACTCGGTAAGGGGTGACGGTTCTTGACCGTCAACTTGTTCAATTCCCGGTAATCAATGCACATCCGTTGTGAACCATCCTTCTTCATAATAAAAAGGATCGACGCCCCCCACGGTGAGCTACTCGGTCGAATAAACCCCTTCCCCAGCAGCTCCTGAAGCTGTGAGGATAATGCTTGCATCTCTGGTGGCACAAGGCGATAGGGTGCCTTGGGAATAGGCGTCACCCTCGGAACTAAATCGATGCGAAACTCCACTTGCCTCTTGGGAGGCACACCCGCCAACTCCTCGGAGAAAACGTCCGGGAACTCTCACACTATCGGCACATCATCAATCGAACTCGGCCTCTCCGCGGCCACTCGTGTGTCCATCACATATGCCATAAACCCACTACAACCCTGCTGTAGACTCTGCCTTGCTGTAGCAGCCGAACAGAACGCTGACCCACAACGGGGGTACCCTCGCCGTACACCGTAAGAATTCCCCCATTAGGGTCTCGTATGGTCACCAACTGTCGCTCGCAGTTGATAACCGCTCCGAATCTACTCAATCAGTCCATGCCCACGATGACACAGACATCCCCCATTGCAATCGGGAACTCAACACCGAAGATCTCGAGTACACATCCTCGAATCACATTAGTGGCATACACCGCTTGCTCGTCAGCCATGGAAACTCGTAGAGGTCGACTCAACGCCTCTCGACGGCTACTGATGTGTTGACTAAAGGCTAATTGCACGAAATATCGACTCATACCCGAGTCAAATAACACCAAAGCAGGTACAAACCTCACAAGAAAAGTACATCTGCATACCATAATATAAGCATAATATCTCAAACTCAAAATAAATAGATGAAAGAATACATACCAGCCACAACATCGGACGTTGCACGGACCTCCTCCGCTGTCATCTGGAAGGCTCTCCCGCGAGCCTTCGTCGTTTCGGCCTTCACTGGCCGACTCTCGTTAGCTTGTACGACAGCAGGGGCAGATCCCTATGGTGCTCCCTGCGCCGACCCCCACATATGTTGACACTTGGCCTTCCGATGGCCGGTCTGGTTGCAGTGAAAGCAGACTGCAAATCCCTTGGGGCAATCCTTATCCATCTGCCCCTCCTTGCCACATTTGTAGCAAGAACCTGATTGGAAAATCCCCTCATGACTCTTTCCAAACTTACCATAAGTGCGGCCCCTCTGGTTCCTTAGTCTCGAATCAGCGGGCTTTGCCCGCTTGACTGCCAGCTGGGACTGAGTTGGTCGCAGATCCCTCCCCTGAGACTCTGCCTCCTCCCTGGCTTAAGTCTCGAGCTCAATCTCCCTCTTCCAAGCATTCGCATGGAGCTTGGCGAATGTCTAGTACGTCAAGTTCTCCACGAACTTGCGAATGTCCCTCCTCAGTATACTCAGATATCGGCTCATGCGTGCCTGCTCAGAAGACACATGCTCATGGCAGAACATCGCCCTCTCGTGAAACATCCATGTGATCACCGTCACGGACTCCGTCCCCTGCTTGAGGGACAAGAATTCCTGTGCGAAACGTTCCCTCTTCACCGGGGAACATACTCATCCCTGAACATGGTGGTGAACCTCTCCCATGTCACCGTCGAAACCTCCGCAGTAGTGAAATCCGCCGTCACAAAATTCCACCAGTCCTTCGCTCCCAAGCGAAGTTGGTTCAGTGCAAACCGAACCCTCAGATGCTCCGGACACGGACATGTGTAGAAGCATCCCTCAATATCATAAATCCATCTCATCGCAGCAATCGGATCCTGCCTCCCGTCAAACTCGGGTGGCTTCGTGTTGCTGAACTCCCGGAACAACAACGAGTCACCCCCCCTGAGGTCTAGCAGCAGCCATAGCTGTAGCAGCCGCAGCCTCAGTAACCACTGCGTATCTCTCGTCAAATGTCTCAATCAAGGTGGTCTTGATAGACTCAAACATCTCCGGTATCTCCATGCGGATAGCAGCAGCCACCTCATCGTGAATCATCTGACGAAGCTCCTCGTCACTCACGTCGCTGGTCTCTGGTCTATGGCGTGTCCCAACCCTGATGTCTCTGAAATACAACATAAAAGTATCAGAGACTCACTCGAATGTACTTGCAATCGATAACTCGACCCTACTTGCTCCCTAGTACCCTAAGGATTCTTACTTGGACTGCGCACTGATCCAGTGACTTCAGTAGTATGGGCCCTATACTACCATCCACACCGCATCATTATTCACCCCATGTCCTCCTCCTACAACCCCAAATCACAAGTACTTTAATATCGCTAGGCATAGGTTACTCTCGAGCAGTTTGAGTTTAGATACGCCCGAAGGTGGATCTGAATTCCTCAAACCAAGGCTATGATACCAACTTGTAACGACGTAAAAATTTTAAACAATTTTTTGTTTTTCAAAAACATAAAATTATCATTCAATATTCTCAATTCTCATGTTCAAAAAATGACATCATGATAAAAACATATCCCAAAATCATAAAATGAAATCCTCTGCCAGTGTGTATGCATCATGTCAGCGCCTTCCCACGATCCTCACTAGTACCTGAAACACATAACACATAACATTGTAAGCATAAAAGCTTAGTGAGTTCCCCAAAATACCACATACAACAAATTAGCCACTCGAGGCTATAACTCTGTATGACCCTCTGGTCAATGTATATTAGTGGGATCCTCCAGTCCCATAACTCTGGTGGACCCTCTGGTCCTAACTCTGTGGACCTTCCGGTCCTAACTCTGTGGACCTTCTGGTCCTAACTCTGTAAACTCTGAATCATACATAACACAAATCACATAGAAATAAAGCAGTGTATTACATCATACAAATAATCACATAAGACACTCTATCACACAACTCTGATTACCACCCTAGGTGAAGTATAGTGAGAAGACTTACCTCGGTTATCTTGCATAATCTCTAACTCGGAATACGGATCTAGCCTCTGCCTACCACATAGACAAATTCCTCAAGAAACAACGGCTTTAAAGGCTAGATTAAACCCTTCCTATAATTCCTCAGAAGGGTAAAAGACCATTTTACCCCTCCCTGACACAAATGTCCAAATGTTGACCAAAACCCTAAAAGTCAACGTAAGTCAACAGAGGGCAGTACAAGGCACGTACCATCTCTGTACGCGGGGCGTACGTCGACAATCCAGAATCGGGGTCTCAACCCCTTATGCTACGCGTTCCGAGAGTTACGCTCAGCGTAAGTCTCGGTTTCAGCTCTTTTGGGTTTTTTGGTCTTAAACGGTTAAGACATGAGCTCAAATTCCAGATCTAACTTTTCTAAGGTCACTTAATCCACAAAGTTGAAACCTTTAAGCCTTTTCATGGATGTAAAGGTCACCAATCACTCTAAACACCTTTCCTCTTTCCACATTTTTGGGTCAAAAATATGGTTTACTTTGCTTTTCTTGGAAATTGTGTTTTTATGTAATATCTTATATGTGTACGGCCATAAACCCTGTTTACGGACCATGTTTCCCGTGTGTGTGTGTGTGTATATATATATATATATATATATATATATATATATATATATATATATATATATATATATATATATGGGTGAGGGGAGTGAGTAAAAGGGTGATGAACACCAAGGAGCTTAAGTGTGTGCATTCTAAGGTGTGAGAGAAACTAGAGAGAGAAGAGTGTGTGTGAACTATGTGTATGGAGCTTCAATCATTTCATTGAATACATCATAGTTCATCTTCTTCTTCTTCTCCTTTTCTTCTTATTGTGATCTAACATCATCCGTTTGATTGGGATTCCGCACCATCAAACGGATCTGATTGATACACAAGCAGATTGGGGACTTATAATTGGTATCAGAGCTTGGTTGTATCAATCCGTTTTTTTCAGATCTAGAGCTTATTTGATCTTATTTTGAAGAGATTTTTGTGTTTCTGGATAGATCTCACAAAAATAAGCGGGGTTTGTTCTTCGCGTTTTTCCTAAAAACGAGTTTTTGATCGAGTTTTGGAGCAAAACGGAAAAAAAAACGTTGTTTTTCGTCAAGAACAGCGATTTCTGGAGAGTTTACGGTCTGGAGTTTATGGCCGGAAACTGGTCGCCGGAGTTTACGACCGGAAATGTCTCGCCGGAGTTTGAGGCTCGGCTCGACGGATTGCGGATCGATTGTGTGCGGGTCGGCTTGGACGGCTAGGGAATTCAGCGTTCAGCAGCCACCTCGTCTCATTCAACAGCATTTCTTATTCGTTCAGCGCTTCAACAAAAAAAAGGAAACACAAATTGAGGGTGCTTGGAATCGAACCTGGGACCTCAAAGTATTCAACCAAGCGCCTTACCATCTTGGCTAGTCAAGCTCTTGTGATTTCCTTTCGAAATTTTGAACTTAAACACCACCTGCCGCTTCCAAGTTTCGCATATTTTACATTTTTGCCCAAAAATCAATTCCTTTTATTTTTAAGCTCCATTTTCAACCCAAAAATCAATTTCTTTTATTTTTAAACTCCATTTCAATCAAAAATTTTAATTTTTAATTTTTGAATTTTATTTTTGACTTTTTACTTAAAATTTTGACTTTGACTTTAAAGCTTGACCTTTGACTTTCTCGTTTGACTTTTAAATTTTTAAATTTAGCTTTTCGGTTTGACTTTTCAAGTCTAACTTTTGAGTTTGACTTTTCAAATTTGACTTTTAAGGTTGACTTTTGAAGTTTATAGTGAAAGGGCATTTTTAAATTTAAGTTTGACTTCTAGTTGTGTTTTTAATAGTTTTTGAAGTTTACGAGGGAATTGAAAACATGAAAGAGAGTCGTCAGGAGATGTTAAGACAAAACTTCAACATGTTCGATTATATCCCTGGAAAAACCATGGAAGCTCAGTTGCTGCGAATTACCACACTCACTACCGAGATGAATATAGCTAGGATCTTCTTGTCTAAGTTTGAGATAAACAAAAAGCTACTGAATTCACTTCCGAAATCATGGGATATGAACGTGGCTATCATCAAGAAGACAAAAGATCTCAATCATCTTAGTCTTGCTGATGTAATTCAAGAACTTGATGCTTTGAAGTGTAGAGAATCAATGAGTTCTGAAAACATTCCGGTCACTGAAGTTACATGTACTCCAGCTTGTGAAGCCACGATTAAATTTCTTTGGGAACAAATTGATTTATTTAAAAGAGAAGTTGAGGACCTGAGATATGAAGGATATCAACTCAGGAAAGGACAGAAACTCCTGAAGGCTGAATTAGAAGCAAAAACCAAGGACTTTAGTAAACTTCAGGAATAGTATAGCAACAAGTGTGAAAATTATGATTATATTAAGAGACAACTTGCTGCTGTAACTGAACAACTTGACACTTTAAAAATTAAGTGTGGAAAAACAGATGTCAGTTTCAAAAATTATGTTGCGTCAAGTCAGACAGTCGAGTCCTTATATGAAACCCAATTAAAATTCAAAGAAAATCAAAACAAGGGTCTAGGGTATGATAGTGTACCTCCTCCTTATAATCATAACTACACATCCATCCCTATGATACAAGACAAAACTGACAGGGAGCCACATCTTCGATATGGCAAACGAGCTGGATTTGTGTCAGGAGGAGTTATTAATGTTGAAAATACTAATGCTTCTACTTCATGTGCAGGTAAAGTAGTAGAAGATGAGAATAAGGAGAGCACTACTGAACAAACCAATGACTCCTTGAACTCTGAATCTGTTGCTTCGAACTCAACTGCTTCTGATCAACCTGCCGTTAAGAAATACAGGCCACTAATTCCAGCGAAACAGAGTGCCTCCTGCAATTGTGCTTATGGGGACAACAAGAAACCAGGCAAAGATACGCCACCAGGGGTAGGAAGAAACAATTTCCCAGTGAAGAAAAAGACATGTATTCACTGTGGAACACCTGGTCACATGGCCCGAAATTGTCCAAATCGTGCATATGTTCCTTACTACGCACAAGGCTGGCAGAACGCGCCAAGAGGGAGATACTTCAAAAGATACCCCTCGAGATCTCGATCAAACATTGACGACTAGAATGCCAAGAAGGCCAAGAATGCAACTCCCAAGGCCAAGAATTCAACTCCCAAGGCCAGGAATTCAACTCCCAAGGCCAAGAATCAAACTCCAAAGGACAAGAATCAGAATCCCAATGGCAAGAAGGGAATGTCGGCCAAGAAGTCCAATCCAAGAGATGCTCCCGTGAAGCCAAAATCAAAGTCATCTCAACGGACGGCATCAAGTTCCAAAGCAAGTACTGAGCCAGCCATCAGATCGAAAAAGAAATGGGTTAAACCCAACTACAAATGGGTTCCAAAGGCTCACTCTCCCAAATCAACTAATGACTATAATATTTCTTCATCTTCTGTTTGTGATAAACAGGATATGTCATGGGAGAGAGTACCATGAAAGGATGACAAAGGTCGACCCAGTTTCAAAAAGGACTGGGTTCCAAAGACCAACTGATCCCGCTCTGTCTCGGAGCAGCTATGGAGGCATATCATCAGACTTCGGTTTGTTGGTAGTGGCTGTTCCTGGAACTTGATAGGAGACATATCTCAACTGTAAAACACTCAGAACATTGTTTGGGAGAATGTGTCCTTTGCGGGAAGGGAAGAAAAGAAGTGATCACTCACGAGGTTTGTGCTTAATGTCATGAAGAATTTTCGGATCTGTTCTGAGTTTACACGTGCTGTTCTCAGACATCCTGGATGCAAATTCAATCGGTGACTTACGGTTTGAGTTTTCTTCTCTATACTCCTGAGTTTTTCTTAAGCTGGTTCGCATTAAAGACTAATTTTTGTTTTAGGATAGTTTAAATTTGTGCATTTACTTTCATTTCTCTCATATGCACAAATTTAGGGGGAGAAATAAAAACAAAACGAAAATTAGAAAATTTAAAATAAATAAATAAATAAATAAACATTAGAACATTAGAAAATAAAAAAAATATATGTTGGTTATGAAATGTGCTTGAGGGGGATGTTTTGGGAAGTGATATTATCAAGTGATAACAGGTAATCAGAGTCTGCCTAACGTACCCGAAGTTGAAGGGTCTATGCTCTGGTTTGATGCGTCGGTAGGCACGAAAGATTCTAAATGGACTTGACTAGGCAGAGTTGAACATAAAAAATTCTTAGTCTTGACAATTTTTGACCTTGTTAGATCCATTCAGCTTGACAATACGACGCTCGGATAGGTTGAGCAGGGAGATATATATAGGAATCCACTCATCACATTAAATGAACCCATACTTGGAACCGTGGTTTAATTTTTCCTCGATATGCGGATTCTGTCCTTAATTCCAGTATTGATGGGGCGACTGGTAAATTCCGATAAATTAGGTCTGTAGAAAATCGTTTTCTTTCTTTCTATCTGTTAGTCATATGTTGTCTCCTTTGCGTGATTTCCAATCCAACCTGGTACACAACATATGCAACTCTGTTTCTCTGCATGTTATATATATGAAATTCCTCTTATCTGTTAGCCATATGCTGTCTCCTTTGCGTGACTTCCAATCCGACCTGGTACACAGCATATGCAACCTTCTACTTCTTAACCCTTCTGAAACAATAAGTTATAGCAATCTGAATCTATCCTGTCTCCGAATGATTGTCTGCTCACCCGGTGTAAGGAGTACTCTGGATGTTCTTGATTACTGGGGCATACCAAGAAGTGGGAAACACATTCTAGTAAAACTAAAATTAAACAAATACAGATTGTCTATAGACCTCGCTGCTCAATTTAGGTGGACAACAATATCCCTGGTCGTCGTCAGCTGAATGGTCCTTAAGATATAGTATCTAGGAACTTAGGATCAGATATAATATCTAGGAACTTAAGTGCACCTTGTCTTGTAACAAATAGTATGTCCTAAATTTGTCACAATTTTTCGTGTTTAAGTGGACAACAATATCGGCGATCGACCAGACAAAGATTTGAATATGAAAGGTACCGACAAGCGGATAAAGGCTGTCTAAAAACTTTGATCCCAAATCATTCTTAAAGTTAGATATCATTTTATTTTTGTTAAATTTGTTCATAATTTCTTCTAATTTAAATATTAGGGGAGAATTAAAAAAAAAAATTAAAACCATACAACAAAATCAGAAAATTAAAAAAAAATTGTTATTTATGTTTTATTTCTTGTTCAAGAAAATCAAAAATCCAATATATATATATATATATATATATATATATATATATATATATATATATATATATATATATATATATATATATATTTGTTTCTGTGCTAAGTTTTCTTTTAGTGTTGTTTTGTCTTGAAAAATGATTTCAATTATAGATAAGGCTCATGAAGTTTGTGTCGAAGATTTCTGAGCCAAGGCTTCATCTGTGAGCATTGAAGAATTCGCATTCGAAGGAGTAAGAAATGAAGATTATTCTTTCGACATTTAATCTTTCAACCCCAGAAGCAAGGTGAAGCTTCAATTGAAGATTATGTGAAGGATTGCATTGAAGTCTCCTCAATCAGTCTGCTGCTATCTTTGTACCTGCTGAAGTGATCTAGAAGTTCAGTTCTCTCTGAAGATTCTCAAGCTGAAAGCGCTATCTTTCAAGAATCAGTACGTCAAGCCTCCTCACCCGACGTGCGTTCAAAGCCAAACTCTGAAGAAATGCCCAACTGCTCAAGATGAAGTCATTCGTAGAAGATTCATATATTCATCCTGATGTTGTGAAGAATTTGAAGATAATAGTTGAAGCCAAGTTCCCAATGAAGATTAACAAGAAAAGCCAGCTACTTTTTAGGGGGAGCTTGTAGGGTCATTTAAGAAAAGAAAAGAAAGCTATAAACCAAGGGGGAGATTTTGAAGGGTTTTGAGCATTCTAACACTTCTTAAGTGTACATGCAACCCTAATAACCTTGGATCTATGTTTGTCTAGTTATCATGCAAAGTTGAATTCCAAGGTTATATTCCTATCTAGCATACATGGGGAACAATTTCTAACTTGAATGAAAGATAAAATAACTTACCTTGTTGTTGCTTATGTTCCTTGAAACCTTGTGAGCCTAGCACCCCAAGTGTGATGCCTCAAATGCTTCACAGAACACCAAATGCTCTTGAAAGACTTTTGAGAGAATACACACTATTTGAAATCGGCCTAGCCCTCTTGTTTCTTATGTGTAGCCAATTTTGGTGGAGAATGGGACTCTTATACAGTGTTGACACATCTAGGGTTACACCATGTAAACCCTAATGTGTCATGACTCTTCATTTCCATGACCCATGGGTTTGTAACTCCCATGGAGCATCATATGGGTAGAACCCAACTTGATAATCCAAGGAGCCTCTTAGCCCACTATACAAGATATGAATGATTTACATAATCAACCCATATATTTAATTACTTATCTTTTGATCACTTAATTAATTCCAAATTAATTCTTTGATCAAACTAATCAAATAATATTATTAATATATTAGAACTTATAATATATTAATAATCTCCAAGTGTTATTCCTCTCATTTAGTCTATCCAATTGCATGGTGCCATGCAACCCAAATGGACCATGCCGGGTCGGGTCAAGTACTAACCAGAAATAGTTATGGACTTAGACACCTTATCCAACAGTCTCCCACTTGGATAAGTCTAATAACAATAACTCCAGTAGTTTAGGAACCGACTGGCAATCGTAGCTCTTTTAAGGTCTCTCGGAACTGAGAAGATGTTGATACGCCATTTAAGATAAGTGATCATATAATCCTCTGTTCTAGATATCAGCCGGACAAATACATGGAACAATGTCTTACTTATTATCCAGCAGTTTGTTTCTCGATTTCCGATTTGTTTGACAAAGAACTTAATTGAACACATCAACTTAGTTCTGACCGGGCCCGGTACATAGGTCAAAACAAAATCATCGAGGGGCCCATATATCAGCTTCTAATCCAAGAAGGAACAGACAAACTTCGACTCATATGTTTGTTCTACCACTCATTGAATTATACACAAAAGAACGTTTTATAACATCGAGTTACCAATGCGTTTTCGTACAATCAATGCATAATCAACTTGTAAGTAACAAATCATATCTCTAGGTTTGAAGACTTATATGATATTACCGTCTCACGATCACTCGAGATAAATTCCATGAAGTGATTCCAGTGAGTGTGGGTTGAGTCCAATGCTCAGAACTTATGAGCACTCATGATTGCTGTAGCCTTGTCCAACACCTTAGACCTCTGCAACCAATCATGACAATCTTGATTCATACCTACTTCCGACATATGACCGACTGTGGAGGTTTGAATAATATGTTATACCAAACAAAATTATTCTGGAAGTCAAAACATGCAAAAGAAATATAGTAAACGATCGACAAGAGATAGCAACACTTTACTCATAAATAAAACACCTTTTATTCATCATCTAATGTCAATTACACTTAACAAATTTCTGGGTTATCTAACTACTAAATCTAATATCATCCTTCAGCCCTATGCTCCGAGCATGCTGGAGATGCTTAACCCGAGTCAGTCCCTTCGTGAGGGGATCTGCTGGGTTCTCATCTGATGATACCCTCTTTGCCACGAGGAGTCCTTCTTCTATCCGATGTCTGATAAAATGGTATTTTCTGTCGATGTGTCTGGATCTCCCAAGATCCCTTGGTTCCTTGGCTAAGGCAACAACACTTTCACTATCACAGAAAATTTCCATTTTTTATACCCGGTACAACTCCAAGGTCTCCAATGAAGTTCTTCACCCATATCGCCTCCTTTGCCGCCTCGCTAGCTGCAATATACTCTGATTCACAAGTTGAATCAGCCACTGTCTCTTGCTTGGAACTCTTCCAAGAAATTGCTCCTCCATTTAGGGTAAAGACCCAGCCCGACTGAGAGCGGAAATTATCCCTATCAGTCTGGAAGCTAGCATCACTATACCCTACAACTCTCAAGTCATCACTCCCACCGAGGGTAAGGACCCAGTCCTTAGTCCTCCGTAGGTACTTGAGGATATTCTTTACCGCAGTCCAGTGTGCCTTGCTAGGGTTCGCCTGATACCTGCTAACCATGCTCAGGGCAAAGGCTACATCAGGTCGAGTACACGTCATAGCATACATGATCGATCCTACTGCTGAAGCATAAGGTATTCGACTCATTTTTGCTATCTCAGCCTTAGTGCTAGGGCTTTGTGTCTTACTCAATCTGGTGTTACTCTGGATGGGTAACTCTCCTTTCTTGGAGTCCTGCATGCTGAATCTCTTTAGCACCTTATCCAAGTAGGTACTCTGACTAAGTCCAATTAGTCTTTTACTCCGATCTCTCAAGATCCTTATCCCTAGAATATAGGTAGCTTCTCCTAGGTCCTTCATAGAGAAACACTTCCCAAGCCAGGACTTAACTTCCTGCAAGGTTGGGATGTCATTTCCTATGAGTAGTATGTCATCCACATACAACACCAAAAATCTAACTATACTCCCACTAGCCTTGACATACACGCAAGACTCATCTTCACTCCTAGAAAAGCCAAATTCCTTGACCTTTTCATCAAAGCAAAGATTTCATCTGCGAGGTGCTTGCTCCAATCCATAAATGGATTTCTCAAGCTTACACACTCTATTAGGGTACTCGTTGCTGACAAAACCCTCTGGCTGACTCATGTAAACATCTTCAGCCAACTTTCCATTAAGGAAAGCGGTTTTGACATCCATTTGCCATATTTCATAGTCATGAAATGCAGCTATGGCCAACAGAACCCGAAGAGACTTAATCTTGGCTACTGGAGAAAAGGACTCATCATCGTCCACTCCAGGAATTTGAGAGAAACCCTTTGCAACCAGTCTAGCCTTATATGTGTGTACATTACCATCCATGTCGGTCTTCTTCTTGAAGACCCATTTGCACCCTACTGTCTTACGACCTGGTACATTCTCAACCAAGTTCCAAACTTGATTGTCATACATGGACTGTATTTCACTGTCCATTGCCTCTTTCCACTTGGCTGACTTAGGGCCTGCCATGGCTTCCGCGTAACTGTTAGGTTCATCCAGACCTATCAGTGTCTCATCACTGATAAGTGTATCTCCTTCTGCAGTAATATGGAATCCATAGTAATGCTCAGGAGCATTCCTAACCCTTGTGGAACGCCTCAGAGGTACAGACTTGTCAATTGGCTCAACAGGAGTTTCCTCCTCAAGTTGAGTGCTAGGGTTTGAAGTTCCTTCACCGCTTGACTCTTGAATTTCTTCAAGATCAACTTGCCTCCCACTGTTTCCTTGGCTTATGAACTCTCTTTCTCTAAAGAAAGCCCTCCTAGCTACAAAGACCACATTTTCACTAGGTCTGTAGAAGAGGTAACCAAAGGATTGTTGTGGGTAGCCGATGAAAATACACCTCTCGCTTCGGGGTTCGAGCTTATCATGAGTCTCGCGTCTCACGAAAGCCTCGCAACCCCAAATCTTGATGTGGTCTAGTTTAGGTACCTTACCAGTCCACATCTCGTGAGGAGTTTTGGCAACTTTCTTTGTAGGGACCAGATTAAGAATATGGGCGGCAGTCTCTAAGGCATACCCCCAAAATGAGATTGCTAGCGAAGCTTGACTCATCATGGAACGAACCATATCCAACAAGGTTCGATTACGCCTCTCAGCTACACCATTCAACTGTGGTGTCCTGGGAGGTGTCAATTGTGAGACAATCCCACATTCCCCAAGATAGTCGAGGAACTCTGAACTAAGATACTCACCACCACGATCGGATCGAAGCATCTTAATGTTCCTGCCCAATTGATTCTCAACTTCCTGTTTAAATTCCTTAAACTTCTCGAAAGTCTCTGACTTATGCTTGATCAAGTAGACATATCCATATCTACTGTAATCATCAGTAAAAGTCAAATAATAACGATTAGCATCCCTTGTGGCATGTTTGAATGGTCCACACACATCCGTGTGTACCAGGTCCAACAAACCTTCACCCCTCTCACACGAGCCTGTGAAGGGTGACTTTGTCATTTTTCCAAGTAAGCATGATTCGCAACTATCATCTGACCTTAGGTCAAATGACTCCAAGACTCCATCCTTTTGTAGTTGGCCTATGTGTTTCTTGCTTATATGTCCAAGACGACAATGCCATAATGATGCTTTATCCAAGTTATTATTATTAACAGAATCAACACACAATACATTATTTCCTAAGTTATCAACCACAGATACTGTTTCATACACGCCATCATAAGGTAATGCTTTGAAATAAAGAACATTATTAAAGAAAGCATGAATCGAACCAACTTCATTATCAAATGAAAAGGTGAAACCTTGTTTATACAATGCATGAAAGGAAATAATATTTCTTGCCATCTCTGGTGAATAACAACACTTATTCAAATCTAAACTAAACACACTACTTAGCGATAAAGTATAAACTCCAATCTTGGTGACAGGTAAAGCTTTCCTATACCCCATGATCAAGTTTATTTTTCCGTGCTCCACATTCTCACTTCTTCTTAGTCCCTGCAAGTCACAACAAATATGAATACCACAACCGGTATCAAGGACCCAAGATTTAGAATGGGGTGAGTTATTAGAAATGATAGTGTAAATACCTGCATGGTTGGGTTTAACTTTCCCATCCTTCACATCTTGCTGGTATTTTGGGCAGTTCCGCTTCCAATGTGATTTTTCATGGCAATAGAAGCATTCAGCCTCTTTTGGGTCCGAACAAGGAGTGATGAAACCTTTCTTGGTTCCACTTGAGGAAGAGCCATCAAGGGTCCGAGCCTTGGTATCCTTAGAAGAGCTCTTTCTCTTCTTCCCTCGACTTTTCCCGATTGCCAAAACCGGAGTAGAATTTGGGGTAGGAGTGTTAACAACCGACTTCCCCTTAAGACCTGTTTCTGTGGTCTTGAGAAGTCCCTGAAGTTTGCTGAGTGTGAACTCTTCCTTATTCATGTGATATGTCATGCGGAATTGATCATAGCACGATGGTAAGGAGTGCAAAATGATATCTATTGCAAGCTCCTCAGCGAAGCTCACATTAAGCTTCAACAATCGATCCACATACCTTTGCATTTTCTGCATGTGGCTCGTGACGGATTCCCCGTCCTTCATCATGGTTGTTATCATGGAGCAGATGATTTCATACCTCTCTTGTCGTGCACTTTGATGGTATCTTTCCATCAGATCTTGGTGCATTTCATAAGGGTAGAAATCCTCATAAGACTTTTGGAGTTCCGTTGTCATCGTGGCCATCATGATGCATGCCACTTTTGTAGCATCCCTTTCATGTGCCTGAAAGTCAACGATCTCCTGAGGAGTTGCAGTGGTCTCATCAATGTCCTTAAGCTCCTTGTCAAGGACATATTCTTTGTCCTTGTAGCGGGTAATCATTCTGATGTTTCTGATCCACTCATTGAACTTGGATCCATTAAAAGTGACTTTCCCACACAAGTTCATAAGGGTAAAGGAGCCATTAGGGTTAGAGCCAGAAGCATAAGCCAACAGAACTTGTTTACGTCTAATGTTACCTTTCAAATGTTAGAACTCATAGAACAATTTGTTGTTTTTGGATGAGAGGATAAAATCTGCAAAATTTGAATCATACAAAGGAGATTAGATGAGAGCACAAACACAATCACATTAAATATATATATATATATATATATATATATATATATATATATATATATATATATATATATATACATTATGTGTTCGGTTTTACATCCATGTATACTAACAGCTTCTAGACAAAAAGCTTGATAAAATGTGAAGATTTGTGAGCGGGGACCTTTCCAATCACTCAATGCATCAATTTCTTAACTTTGGGACTCCAAAGATCAGACCTAGTAACAAATTATATGCACATAAAAAAATAAGAACCAAGAAGCCAAAAAAATAACGATTTTAAGGGTTTAAATCGCACCTGCGGTTCGTTCCTATTTGTTCTCGGAGATTTGATGAAGGCGGTGTCTGGGGTTTTTATAGAGGAGAATCGGCGACATATAACATATGCTGAAGGCAGCTGAAGCCGTACCTAGTTGAAGTTGGAATAGTGGCGTTTGTTGTTCATGGGCAGTGCACAAGGAGGTCTTAGAGCTAGAAAACATTGTTTCAACAGCCACCATCTCCAAACCAAGAAAAACATGAAGCTTTAAGAGGAAGAGAGAGAGAGAGAGAGAGAGAGAGAGAGAGAGAGAGAGGGAGCATAGAGAAATTAGAGGATGCAAATACCTGAATTTCTAATTTGTAGGAGAGGGGTGGCAGAGATAAGGGGAAAATATAGAGATTTTTCAAATTTCTAATTCATTCTCCTCAATCACGCATGAAATTTGTAATTAGAGGATAGGGCCATGAAAATGAGAAGCTCTAATTTCAAAAAAAATTCAAAATCTGTTTTAGAGTTTAATTGAGCAAGCCCGCCCTTTTTCCAGTGTTGACCTAAGCTACGTTTTAGATTGAAAAGTCAAAAAGATTTAAATGAATCTCCCCATTTTCAGTAAAAAATCATGGGATATAAAATTCACTATGTATAAACAATAGTACTTAAAGCATTATTAGGTAGACCTCATAAAATTCTAGATTCAAAGAGTATATAGATAATATTATTATATTAAGGGTTGGTTGTACTTTAAGCTTAAAGACTTGAACGTCTTAAAAAAATATTACTACCTCCGTCCCAAATTGATAGTCCACTTTTGACTTTTGAAGTCTTTATTCTTCAACATTGACCATAAATATTTTTGTTTTTGATAGATAATATTTGATGCAAAATATATGAATGAATTGTATTTTAAATGTTTTTCATTTTTATAAGTTTTATCAAGTAATATTTAACACAAATAAAAATATTTAAGGTCAAATTTGAAGAAAAAAGACTTAAAAAATCAAAAGTGGACTATCAATTTGGGACGGAGGGAGTATTATTTTATTGGATCTGTTTATAGAAATAGGAGGATTTATTTTATAAGTTAGTAAGATATATATATATATATATATATATATATATATATATATATATATATATATATATATATATATATGTATGTATTGGTTTTGGGCTATTAAAAGGTAGTTATGGGCATGTGGGGCTCTAGATTATCACGGAGTGAAGGAACCGATAGTAAGCAAGAGATGGTTAGAGGATGTTGCTAATGCCTTCCACACCAGCAGTTGACCCGAGGGAGCAAAGGTCATACTTGCTTCCTGTCTTCTAAAGAACAGGGCATGGGATTGGTGGGAGGAGGTCGGGCTGGAGATTCGATGACTTGGGATGATTGTGTAATCGGGTTCAAAGTTGAGTTTGCACCATTGATTGAGGTGCAGTAGTTGACACGAGAGTTTTTGGATCTCCGCTAGACTATTAAGACGGTGGCTGAGATCATCACGATGTTTCAGGAGAGGGCACTTTTGGTTTTGATGTATATGGCGGATGAGGAGATGAAGAAGGCTAGGTATCATGAGATGTTGAGGGTGATATTCGGTAGTTTGTGAGTCGATCCTGCTACAAGACACTTGAGGATATTATCGGTAGGGCTAGTGAGAGGGAGATTGATCTCGAGATGGAGAGGAAGAGGAAGTTGGATGGGGCTCATGTATCTGGGGGTTTGGGCAAGAGTCCCAAGGTTGTTGATGCGAGAGGGAAGGGCCAGTAGGGTAGGGGTTGTTGTGGCAAGTGTGGTATGATACACGATGGGGCGCACAGGATGGGTGGTTCTGGCAGCTTCAAGTGCGGCCGGACATGTCAAATTAGCAGGGATTGCACTGCTACTACCACCACCAACCCGATATCTAATCTGATTTGCTTTCATTGCAATCATAGGGGCCACAAGATGGCCCATTGTCCGAGTTTGGATGCAGCAGGACCAGTGTCAGCACCTACTCCTGCAAATCTTCATATTACTAACAGCCGCCAGGGCCGGGCAGATGCACTTGCGGTGAAGAGAAGGATTTTTCAGTTGACAGCCAAGGAGGCTCATGCAGCTCCCGATGTGGTGATGGTTATGTATCTTCTCCTTATCTCTTTATATATATTGAATTATCTACTTATATTTATGTGTTTTATTTTAGGATCGTTCCTTGTGAACGGTATTTTTGCATCGGTATTGTTTGATTAGGGGGCTACCCGATCCTTTGTGTCGCTTGCGCTTAGCAAGAGGTTTGTTGGTGCTCCGGGGGAGCAGGATTATCCGTTAGATATCGAGACGCAGATGATAGTTTTTTTCTGGTTTCAAGGGTTCATTGGGGTTGTACTCTCCAGTTGTTTAGTAAGCAGTATTTGTAAGATTTGGCTCCCCTTCCTTTGTGTGGGAACAAGGTTATCGTGGGCATAGAATCGTTGATCCCTGATGGGGCGGTTATTGACTATGACCAACAGTTATTCCGGATTCGAACCCGAAGTGGGGGAGATTTAGTGGTTCAGGGGAAGAGTGTTGGATTAGATGTCTAAGCCCATCATTATTATCGGTATGTACTTGACCCGAGAGTAGCATGGTCCATTTGGGTTGCATATCATCAGGACAATTTGTTAGGATGGACTTTTGAGAGAGATGGTTATATATGATTTATTAATATATTATAAGTTATAATATACTAATATGAAATCATATGTTTTAATTAGTATTGATCAAGAATTAATTTGGATTTAATTTAGTGATCAAAAGAGACTAATTAAATCTATGGCGACTAATTGTGTTAATTAGTTATATTTATATGTGTTGGGCTCATGATCCATGTTGGACCAAGTTTATGTATGGATACATAAAGAGTTGGGCCACATGAACCATGGATCATAAAAACCATGGGTATGGATTTGGGTTAAACCCATGACCCTTCGAATCCACCATATAAATATGTTGCTTCACGACCAAAAATGTGTGCTTCTTTTCTTATAGAAATATGGAGGTGTTTTGGTGCATGGAATTCTCTCTCAAGATTCACCTTTATTCTAGGTGTGTTATGATTCCATTTGAGGTGCAACACTTAGGGTACTAAGTTCTTAAAGGCCAAAGTCTTTCTAGTAACATCAAATACATCAAGACTTCATGCCACATAAAAGGTATGTTACTCTAACTTGTATCTTATATTGTTTATGTCAAATTGCATGCTAGTTATAGGCTTAATACCTTGGAAACACCTTTATATGTATAATTAGTGAAAACATAGATCCAAGGTATTTAGGGTTGTATGTGAACCATAGGATGTTGTAGTATACAAAACCTAACAATGGTATCAAAGACAAGGCTTGTTTTCAATTATACTTGATGCAAATTGCTGAAAAAATCGATTTTCTGGCTGTCTGGACTGTGGACTCGTCGAGTCCACTGATGGACTCGCTGAGTCCATGAAGAAATTCATCCTACTCGTTGAGTAGGTTCATACACTTGATGAGTAGGAGGCCCAAAGCATAGATTTTCGACTTTTAAGGCTGGAATTGGACTAGGATCATTACCCTAAGCTGTTTTTGAACTTATAAACCTGTTTTTGATGTGGTAATGATCATTCTAATCCAATTCAAAAGATAATTGTCAATAGATTCATGTTTTGTATTAGTTTAATGGTTGGGCTAATTACATGAAAATTGTTAAATTTGAAATGTCTTGTTCACATGAGTTTAATCTTGATCATAGTTTTTCTTGACATATTTGTTTGTCTATTAGATGATCTAAATGGACTTTAATGTATTCCATAGCTTGTCCTTAAGTTATGGAAAACCAAAATTTTTTCTTTGAAAGAGTTATTAAAGTCATAGGTTATAGAAACTTGAAGAGTCTTTTCCTATAAATGGTTTTATGAACTCCATAACTTGTCCTCAAGTTATGGAATGTCAAAGGTCTTTTCTTAAAACCCATATTAAACTCATATGTTATGAAATTGAAAAGTTTTTGAATTGTTTAAAACTTGCCCTCAAGTTTTGGGATTTGTAAAGTTTCCCCCCATGAAGACGGTATATAACGGGGTATAAGGTTACTGCCTATAAAATGGCAGTTTAATGGGTGTCCACGCTCACCCACCGCTTCCTTGACAGGTGGAGGGTCGTTATCTGAACGGGTTTGATAGCACATTAAGTCTCCTTTCATTAAAAGGATAATGATAAATATAAAGTAACTAAACCTTATTATATTCCCTATCTTAGTTACTTTAGGAAAATGTGAATTTGGTGCTAACCCATGAAATTACACTTTGTACCTTACCAAGTCGTTGGTGGAGCGTGTATGGGTAACCGGCACACTAACATGGACTAGTAAGAGTGGAAAAGGGTAGCTTAATGTTTATCATAGATTGGTGGAGCGCATGTGGGTAACCGGCACATCAATTAGGTGATAAAAATTAAGGGTACCAAGTTAATTTACATGGCTATTCACACCTTGTTTGTGATCCTCGACATCCCAGTCACAAACTTGAGAGGGCATAACTGAGATTTAAACATGCCATTGAAAAGTTCAATGAATCTCAAAAGATCCAGGAGTTTCAATCCGATTAAAACCCTATTGGGTTTTCATGGTGGAAATTGGTGAATCGTCATTCGCCTACCTTCAAATATTTTATAGCTTGGATCACGACATCCTCTTCCAAGTTATAAAATATTGTGCTGGGTCCTAGCCTTAATATTTCATATTGGGTGTTATATTAAAGACTGAAATCAACTAACCTGAATTTCTCCCATTTTAGATGTCTGGTTCAAACAACTATGATCTTCCTAAATCTCTTTGAACAAGATTTCCTAATGAAGATGATGTCCCACGATTGGATCATGGAAATAATACTTCTCTTCCTCCACCTCCTCCAATTATTATCCCTAACCACTAAGTCCAAGGTAACTCAAGCCTTATTGGCAAGCAAAGTCTGTGTGTGCTCACATCTTGGAGATGAAGTCATATATAGACAGGCCGAGAGAGTCGGGTGTCAAAGTCTTGAAGAAGTTGGTTCTTCAATCACTTCCTAAGTCACATAGTGAGTTCTTTAAGGACAACTATGTAACAGAATATGACATGACCCTTAATGACCTTACATATTTGCTTGTTGCTACTGAATCAACAATGATTTAGGGCACTAGTAAAGCAAATTTGATTGGAAGATCTACTTCCCAAACTTTCATTGACATTGGTGACATTAGAAGTCCAGAAAAGCTTTCCCAATGGAAAGGGATCGACCATGGTCGAGTAGTTTGACCCAATGGTAAAGAGAAAGGCTAAGTTTGAGATAGTCTCGTGTACCATTCCCAAAAGTTCCATATGTTTCTTTTGCCAAAAGAAGGGGAATTGGTTGTGAAGCTGCAAAATTTACCTGAAAGTCCTTAAGGATGGTAAAAGTCAACAAATTTGACTATGCTTCAGGTAAAGTCCATTATCTGACTCTATTAAGTTCCTATTTGGGGATTCTTATTACATGATGTGACTAGGGCATAATTTTATGTTTTGTACAATCGAAGAAAGTGTCACACCCCAAAACCGGAACGGCGGAAACGTTCTGGGGTGGATGACGTCATGTCAAGTATCACAACACATGCATTATCATAATCAAAGTACAACAAAACATTGCATTAATAGAATAATTTTACATGGTTACATTACAAGGTATCAAATTAATACAAGTAATAGAATAAATACAGCATAGTACGTAGCTATCTTCATCAACAGCTCTGGGGATGTACCTGTCTAATGCTAACCTGAGAATACAAGTTATTTGAAAAGCGAGTATCAGCATTTTTACAAATGCTGGTGAGTTCATAAGCATTTAGTGACATTTCATTCAAATAACTTAATAAAGTAATAGTTTAAGAGATTTCAGTGTATTAGAGTCCTTTCCAGAAAATCCTATATTTTCTTTAAATAAAGCAGCCTTCTACCAAGACTGGTCAGTGATGTGTGGTAAAAAGTAGTTTTCCCTAAGTTGCTATCATTATCAAAATACTGAATTCGATTATTGAGGAAAGCAAACGACGTCAGGGAATATCATATGCCTCAGCAGTGAGGACTGCTGACTAAGAAAAGGAACCATAGACTCCAGGAAAGTATCAAACACTACAAGAAAAAAAGGCCTTTTACGACGCTCATTGCGCGTCGTAAACGGCTCAGACGACGCGCAAATGCGTGTCAAGGAAGGCCCTGTCATAAAGAGAGACGACGTGCTTTTGCGCGTCGTCTGTAGACGACGCGCATTTACGACGCTCATTTACGACGCACAATTACGACGCGCGTTTACGTCACGCAATGCGTATCAAGAAAGGCCATGTCATAAAGGAAGACGACACGCATTTGCGTGTCGTAACCTTACGACGCGCGTGTTAATGACACGCAATGCGTATCAAAAAAGCCCCTGTCAAGAAAGACCATATCATAAATGAAGATGACACACATATTTGCGTATCGTAATTTTAAATTTTTTTTTAAAAAAAATTTATTTATGGATTTACTTATTTTCATATTAAATTTGCATTTCATGTCACATAATGGAAAATAAAATACCATATACAAGTAATACAATGCATTGCACAAAAGTTAATGTTATACAAATAATCATTCCAATAGTAGACAAAATAATTAGATACAAGAAATATGAAAAACTTGAAATCCCTGAGATTAATAGTTCTAACAGAAACTTCATGTGAGATACATACAGTTGGACCAGTAAGCAAGGATGTTCCTGAATCCACAATAGTAGCACAAGAACACGTATACATCTTCTGCTACTGTTGAAGGTCGTCATGATAGCTATTATGATTTAAGCATATATAACAAAAAACCAATAAGTGACTATGAGAATTTAGATAGCGACAAATCCAATTTAAATGGACGAATGAGAAACAATGGACTTTAAAAACTTACATGTAACAAAATGATCAAAGGCTTCATTGAATCATCTCCATATATGCCTAACCACCTTCTTCTTCTCCTTGCATCCTTTCCCTATCCATGGATTGTATCTCTTATACTTTGTGGAATTAATGTTGCCTAGCTTGTAATTCGTACCCATCTGTGTACAATAATACACTGTTCATGTTACTATATCCCATATCATTGCGACATTGTCATATAAGTGTCTGTATATGTCAGAGTCTCCCACATATTTTTGGATATTTTCATGAAAAAATCATACATGGGTAACTAGGGCATAGAGTGGTGGGGTGATATAGCTGCATAAGAATTGGCCCACAAACCTGGATAATGGAAACAAGAGATAAGAATACTTAGAGGTTTAATTTTGTATGAAATTCATGTCAAAATTGAAAGGAACTTCATTCAAACCCAAAAAAAAGGTGTATGTACGCGAGCATGTGGTTCTTGATGAAAAAATCATTATAATTGAATTTCCACTAGAATAACAAAAGTGCATAGTTGATGTATAAATATATAATGCCAACTTTTGAGATGAAAATATGTTAGGGGATTAAGTAGAAGAAATTACCCAGAACCAAAAGAAAGAAGCTAGCTCAAACGCTTTCTACATACGAATTGATCATGAGTTATGAAGTTGTTTTACTAGCCCTAAAAACAAACACTTGATGGAAATGAAGAATCAAATGGAAGGAAACTACACAAACCAGGAATTATTGTATGAATTCAGTAGGATAAGATTTGCAAAGCACCTGTAAGGTAAGAGTAAATAAATAAAATAAAATTTAAAGAGAATAAGTACTTAAAAGTATATTTGTTGTAAATAATAATCAATACCTCAATGGGAGTAAGCATTTTTTTTCACTAATTTTATCATATTTCTGCTTAATTCTTGGTGCCAGCTTTTAACCCCTGCCATGGAAGGCTACAACAGCATACACATATTTCATAACATAAGCTAAGATGATGATGTATATGACTATATTCCACAAATTTCATATTTTTAGTCATTTCACCACAGATTCATAGATTTCATCACAAATAAGTCACAGATTAAATACATTCAACTGATTCAAGTATACAAATAAAATAAAAGAATGTAGAAGGATTGTAAGAAAAACATACCTCACTGCCTTTTGGTATTGTTTGCATAGCACGTACAGTTGCCATTCTGCCTTCAAATACAAGAACTGAATTTGGAGAGCAGCTGTAAAATCAAAGTCATTTGTTAGTTGATGTGAGTGAAGTTTCAAAGAAGAAAATACCATTTTTACCCCTAAAGTCACCTGTGATTTATAATGGAAATGAAGGGATATAGTCCAGTTCCAAATGGTATCAGCTCACTGTCACAAATTGTATGTGTATTGCATGCAAGCTGTGTGCGATTAAAATAATATGTATTATAAAATTATATAGAAATTATTCTCATTTTGTTTTAAAAAAAATAGAAATGTACCTAGGAGAAATTCTTTGCAATCTCTTTAATATTGAGAGTAGACCACTGGAGTATTATATTAACAAGACTTGCCATTTGTGCGTATAACACCAACTGCTTCTCTTCAACTTCCGAGATAGCTTTATGAAAATGTGTATTTTATATTCATACATATGATTACATTATTCATTAAAAAAAACATATACATACATCTTCCCCTAAAATGTTATTACATGATGTTGGCCACTTCATTGATGGATCACCAAGAGGAAAAACAACAACTAACCTAAATGTTCCATGATGTGCCGATACTCATGTCCTGTAACTTTAAATAATAATAAATATTAATTGGAAGTAGTGATAAGTTATTAAATCAAACATACCACACCAACACTGTTTTTGACAAGATTGCCTCTGTTTTCTGCACTTGCTTGATGTAGCATCTGTTTCATAACCAATCACCCCATGCTGCAATACAATATAATAATATATTAACAAGAATACCAAAATGGCTAAAAGAGAAATTCTTCTGTTTTTTCTCTTTCATTCTTAATTAAATATTTCAACCTATGAGTTACAAATACAACAGGTCGATCTCCAATACGTGCTGCAATAAGCTTTTCCAACAGCATCGAGCTAACTTCCTACAAAATTTCACATTCCAATTTATTTACATTTCCAATAACCAAACATCTCCAAATCTCATTTATTTTTTAAATCTATTTCTAATAACACACCACAAACCTGAAGAGGCAAGCTTGATCCAGACCATTGTGTAAGATTCGTCTGCAAAACAAAAGATATAACTCAAACTTCATTTACAATTTACAATCATGTTTTTATACAAAAACAATTTATAATTTTATATAATCACAAACCTTGTGCATCATATGCTTCAATTGCTGATAACTTCTCATAATCATCACTTAATAAAAAGCGGCGTAACAGAGGAATTATGCCATAATCGATTGTTTTCTTTTGAGAAAATAAATCATCACTGCAGATTTCTGTCATTGCTTTGATACCCTTTAAAGTTGCAAGTGCAGAATCTAAAGCATTCACTTTAGGGATATTTCCTTTCTTTAGATTTTTGTATGTGTTAATAAATGGTTCAAGGGTAAGAAAATCTTCCAAAGCAAATGAATCACCATTGACTGCTAAGTTGACCACAGCACTAGCCAATTGGTTCACACTTTGGGTACCAGAAAGTACATTTGCCTGATCGATTTGTGTCTGCAAGAGAAGGGTATTTCCGTAAATTACCATAAACAAAAAAGAAAAAAAAAGTAACAATGATACAAACCTTGACTTTGTCCCTAGGTTGAGCACTCCCTTTAAGAGATAACTTTTTGGATTCGAGAATGTCTGAAAGCATAATAGCTAACCAACCTTGGGAAATGGGAATGGAAGAAGGCCCATAGTCTTCACAGATACGAGAAAGGATTGTGATTGCAGAAGATCTAATAGCATCAGATGAAGTTTCCCTAAATACCCATGGAAGCAGAATGCAAGACCACTTTTGTCCTTCTTCAAGAGACAAACGCATGTCCCCTGAACAGAGTGATTCCAACCCTTTTGCTAATGATTCTTGAACAGACTTATGATTCATAGTCCTTTTAGCATTCTTGCTGCAACAAGCATGCTTCTGCCTTTTGAAGGGTCATAAATGTCAAATGAACTTCGCCTTGGGTGCTGCTTTCATGAAAATGCTATATCAATATGATAAAAAGTTATTCTGGATAAACTTATATACATTAGAAAATTAATCAAAATCCTAACTTCCCAAACAAGCTATGATTATGTTATTTATGCATGTAGCTTTAGTAGGGTTGACAAATAGCACATCTAATAATTGTTGCTTAAACTACAAAATCAAATACTACTTATTCTGATACACCAATTAAAGGAGAACTCACTGAGTCCGGTTGGAGCTCATTCAACATTAAGGATTTAAGGCCACTAACAGGATTACTAAATCAACAATTAAGAATATAACTATAAGCTACTTTTTGGGGCACACCATTACTCTTGCATTTACTAACACAAGAAACAGCAAAAGAGAATATGGTGTTGTCCAATGATGACAGAATTATACCTTTTTGGATTGATGAGGTTGAGCAAAGAATATGAACCTGAGAAGATTGGGAATGGCATGAGGCCTCCCAAGAACTGCCTCCGACACATTAGGGTCAGCAATCAAGTACGCTAAAGCCCTAGCCGACTCGTCCTGAGTCCCATAATTTCCCCCTCCGGACAATGCCACCGACTCTAATAACCAATCCAACACCACACCACCGCCAGCTTCAACAATCGCAGCCCTCCGGCTCTCATTTGCCGCCACAATATCCGCCAATAACGCCGCAACCCTAACCTCAAACCCTGACCAAACTTCATGGTTAGCCGAAGACAAAACCGAACGAAGAGATTTCCATAGAACCGACGCCGCAACGCCGGTATGCTTCATCGTATTCACAACTCTCTTAAACGACTCCTTCGACCGGTCAATCACGTGTTCGAAATCATCAAGCAAACGTTTCTTCTTCGCTTGTTCTTCCTTAATTTCGCTGTCATCAAATATGATAACGGATGATGCAGCAAGAATTGCGGCAGCGGATATTACAGTCGCGGATAATGCAAAGCGAGAAGTGCCTGATAGAGGAGATAGAGTCCTAGGGCGGAGGCGGTGGAGAACCAATGGCGGTGGCGGAAGATCATCTTGTGAATGTGAACTGTTGAGGAGTTGCGGGTAATCGGTTGAGATGATGGTGGAGCTTTTCCCTTGACGCAAAACCCTCCATGGTATCAAGCTCAATCTCTGTAGCCCTACGATCTGCCATGTCCAAATCACTCTAAATTTGTAGTTGTGATACAGCTCTTCTATTGATTGAGAGGCTGAGAAAGTACTTGAGGAACTGAAGATCGAGGGAAGTAGATGAAGGTTTTTGAACTGAAACCCTAGTTCCAACAATAGTCATGGTTCCATAAACTGTACCCCTTTGATCAATTTCATGGCCTAGTGACCAAAAAACCTTCGATTTCACTAAGAACCGGAACCCTAGTTCCAACAATAGTCGATTTTTGGTATTTGATTGAGAGAGAGAGAGAGAGAGACAGAGAGAGAGAGAGAGAAGAATGATTGAAAGAAGGTAGAGGAGAGCATGGCGGGGTTTTTAATTTTTTCAGAATTTCATTTCCCCCTTTCCCCCACTATTAAAGGATGGAACGCGCATTCCATTAAAAAATATAAAGCGACATCCTTAGACGACGCGCATTTTATTATAGGTGCCCTCCGTGTTTTTTTTAGACACTAATTTAAGGGCGCGCAATAATGCGTGTCTTCTATCCTTAAATTTTTTGAAGAGATGACATTTTTCTAATGTCACTCTCCTTTGTGTAACATAGATCAATGAGCGTCGTATTTTGCGCGTCGTAAAAGGCCTTTTTTCTTGTAGTGAAACGAACGATATGCCTGGTCCGGTCTAACAAGTGGAGACACAGACCTCAGAAGGTACCAAATGAAAGGTACAACTAGTAAGGTCTAAAACAGTGAATACAGACCGTAGACAATATCAGATGAAAGATACGTCTAGTGAGGTCTAAACAGTGAACGCAGTGAACACAGTGAATACAGTGGATTCTGTGAATACAGTGGATACAGACCCCAGACAGCATCAAATGAAAGATATGTCTTGTGAGGTCGAAACAGAGGAGACAGACCCCAGACAGTATCAAATGAAAGATACGTCTTGTAAGGTCAAAACAGTGTGACTCTGAAAATGAGTTACCAGCATACAGTGTAAATTGCTGGCGAAATATCATTACCTTAAAGCCAATGAATTATAAGGTAACCCAGGATACTCGTAACCATACTGACTAGAGTACCAGACGCCCTACGAGCGTCTATAAGATGTGACATTTGTCACCCATTGGCTTGGTAGGCCGGGACTGTAGCTAGCAGTTTGGGTGCGGGGTTGTCAATCCCGTATAGATCTATACACACAATGTCGGCTCTCCCTACAGGAGACTCTGGTTACCAACTAGACGACGGAGAAGGCCGGGTCCTGAAGATGCATCCCAAATAGTGGGTTTCTAATGAAAGTGCTGAACTGGAGGTAGAGACTTCTCAATAGTGGGTTTCTAATGTAAGTGTAGACTAGAGGTAGAGACTCTTAACTGAATTGACTGAAGTAACCTATATGCCTAAGCTTGTATACATAGTATATAACTAATGAATCAAATGACCTTTGGATGGACATCCGATCCCACCAGACCACATCTCAACGAAGAAAAGGAAATAGGGCGGACAAGCCTTCCTAAGTCCTTCAATCATTATTTATATGCCTCTATACAAGCACCGACATACATCTAACTACGCTTGAGTGTGTATCAAGTAGAAGTGATTTTTGTGAAGTAGGAGTGTCTAACAAGTGAAGTAGGAGTGTCTAACAAGTGAAGTAGGAGTGGTCGCAAGTGAAGTATAAGTGTCGAATAAGTATAAGCGTATCACGAAGTAGAGACGACAACAAGTGAAGTAAGAGCGTATCGAGTATAAGTGAAGTAGAATCGATCTCAAGTATAAGCAAAGTAGAATCGTATCACTAACTAAGAGTGTGAATAAGTATAAGCGTCATCAGGTATAAGTGACTTCAGGTATAAGTGAAAGCGTTACAGAGTAGGAGTATAAAATAAGTATAAGTGAAGCAACAGTATTTAACATGTAAAGTATACGTCGAAAAGGGAATCTTTGATGAAAAACCTTTATACTCGGGAAAATCACAATTTGTATTCTTTTGTAAAAGCATGTTTGAAAGCCTTTGGAAATCCTTTATAAACCAGTTTAAAATGAATTTAGATAAAACAGTACAAGTAAGATTTTTGAATTAAATGAAAATATTTTAGAAAACCATTATAGTGTCCTACTCAGTAAAACAGTGTACAGTATCGTAAAATCTTGTGCATGCGGGTTATCAATCACATGTGATTGATATGATAACTGGCATGCTTAACTTGTATTCCCCCCCCCTATAAAACGTATAAAAACATTTAAAAGGTTCATTCAGGGGTATGAACTCACCTGGTGTAAGTAGGTCCGACGAAGGTGCCGTTTGGGTGTTCGGTGTCACGCAAGGACTCGAACACACACAATGACCTATTTTACATATGGTAACATATGTTCACATACAATTAGCATATATAATACTAATTAAACACATATACGCGCTCATAGGAGCGGAAAACACTTTGGCTAAGTGTTTGGGTGTCCCGGGTAGCGTTTAAGGGTGTGTATGGCTAAGGAATGGAGCTTGCTATCCAAGAGTAAACCCCTATCACATAGTTTACGGCCCAGGGACATCTCACCATGAGTTTATGGCCGTAAACTCATGGTGATGGGTTCTAGGGTGTTTAAGGCTTCTACTTGCATCATGGAATTATTCTAAGCACTTTTCCTAAAAGGCATGAGTGGATTTGAGGCTTCTAAGGGCACTAACTTGGAGTTTACGGCCTAGGGACACTCCTAAGGGAGTTTACGGCCGTAAACTCTCACCCTTAGTGTTTTGTGAAGTTTCAAGCCCCTATTACCTTTCTAGCAATTTCTAATGAAGTGTGATGCTATTTTGGGGGATTAAATCTAACCTTTGGATGTGTTTTGGGGATTTTACGGCCTAGACACTAGCTTGGGTTGTAAACTCCTTTTTACCCCCACTAATTCATGTATTTAAGCCCTTAAATCCTTCCTAGTATTTTATGGTAAATGTCTAAGGTCATTTGGGGGACAAAAACCAACATTTTGGCTTGGTTTGGGGAGTTTACGGCCTTGGTATAGACCTGGGCCATAAACTCCTTTTTCTCCTTTAATTTGATGTGTTTAAGTGATCAAAACCCCAATTACTAAGTCCCTAAATTATGTGATAAGCCCTAGTGTGGTTTGGGAGTGTTTTGGAGGCATTTTGACAAGTTTTTGAGGGGTTTACGGCCTAAGCATGTGCTTGGGCCGTAAACTCACTTTTATGCCCCAATTCATTGAGTTTTAATGTTTAAACACTCCTAGGCTAGATCCCTAATTAGTTTCCAAGCTTAAGGGCAAGTTTAGAGGCATGTTTGGCACCATTTTAGGGGTTTACGGCCCTAGAGTGTTCCTGGGCCGTAAACTCCTTATCCCATGCCATCTTGAATGGTTTTTGGGCTATAACTACAGCTAGTAATGTTTAGAACAAGCTAGGGTAAGCGGACTTACAATTTGGAAACGTTTGGTTGCAGATTCGGGGCGAAAACGGGTCTAGAGAGAGAGTATAGAGAGAGAGTGTAAAAAGTCTCCAATAGACTCCACTCACCCTTATATAGGGTTCACAGTCGCGGCTCAGTGGAATTTTACCCGATACTGCCGTTAAACGGGGCTTTTGGTCGCACACGATTTAGTGGTCGTAATAATAAAACTTGACAATTTCCCAATAAATGGAAATGTGTGTCCTGTGTTTTTATTTCCTTTTATCACGACTTAACGGCATGCTAAATGTAACCAAATGGAAGGTTTATTAAATTGACGCCCTCTAATTAACGGAACTTTTATACAGTGAAATATTCCGTTAATGGTAACGGGGAAATGTAACGGAACAACCTGGGTTGTCACATCATCCCCCCGTTAGAGGGAATTTCGTCCCGAAATTCAAGTCTAGGCAAGGAAGTAGGTATGAATAGCCAAGTAGGGGTAAGGGAGTACTTCCTATACGGTTGTCCTCGCATTGCCATGTGGTCTCTGGTCTGTGTTTGTCATTCAAACAGATCCTCACATACGGGATGCGGATTCAGTCTAGTGTAGCTAGTGGTTTCCAACTGGTGTATCTACGAGGTTAGGGTTCTTCATGGATTCTATCGAGATGAGTGAGGCACGAAGAGTGTTGTCGGGCGATCACATATCAAGTCTAAGAAGTGGATCGATCAGGTGTGAATCTCATGGTATATCCGAAGGTAGTGGCAACCTGAAAAGGGTTGGACCAAGTCTCCATGGGGATTCTCATATGGTCCTAAGCTCTCGAAAGGGTAGAGTTTTTCAGCACTTAGAACCTAGGGTACTTCTATGGCAAGATCATCACTGGCGTGATCACCATTTCAAAGTTCCTAACGTTCTCACTCGTACTGTGTGTAGTCCTTCAGGTTGGTTCTTAGTAATCTCGAGTGGTCTTTGGTTTCGTGTTTTCCGTTAACTGGCTGATAGAGACCTTCTAGATCGTCGAGTGGGTTGCGTGACTATGGCTATCGGTTTGCTGTAGAGTGTCTATCTCAAGCTTGTGCATAATGGACTTGCACCAACGGACCTTGAGACACAGAAAACCCGAGGGTCGGGGAGATAGGGTTTCACCAGACGAGTGTTGGACTATCTCGGGAAGTGGTTCTACTATCTCTGCGTGAGATAGTATTCGTGGAACACCTAATAGTCCAATGAATCTCTAAGATTGTGGTTTATTCTAGCGTGGAAAGTGTATGCTCCTGCATAACCCCTCGACTAACACCAAGGCTGGTGTCGAGTCTACAATCTCTTCGGGATCAGGGTCACGAGGCTTAACGCAACTACGTTCGCACTTTACCAAGTATTCTTGGCTGCGAAGGTTATCCTGTGGTTCTCGGTATCCTAGTGTTCACTTCGGAGAATGTATTTTATCGCCTACTGGGCGACGACGAATTCCTCCATGCGAGAGGGTGGAGGATGATAAGCACCACTTGTCTATTACTGGGTGGACGAGGTGCATGAGTAGTGCGAGCATCTACTGCAACTACTCTTCCGAAGGTTCTTAGTTTTCTCGGTCTAGGTCAAATCTAGTGGGTATAGGGTCTCCTGGGGGATCCTACGGAGTATGCTTTGGATGGTGGTCGTCTTCTTAGAGTATATGCAGTGTCGTTTACTTCGGTGTCCATCTGACTACGAGGGGTCGGTCAACAGTGTGCGGTACCCTCCATTGGGTACTTCGGAAGGTTTGGGATAAGAGGGACGATTGACGGATCGCATTAGGTTTGATTATTTGTATTATTTTTAGGTTCGGAAGAACCTTTATTCGCCGACATGGCTATGGAGAAAATTCTTTTACACAGCACTAAAGGTGAACACATGGTTGAACGAAGTCAAACCATGATCGATAAGGTCGTCGAAGTTGGCACACTTCGACTTCCGCGGATACTTGAACCGATAGAGTCGACGCGGAACTATAGAGAGTCCTAAGTGTTTCCGAATAGAGTATCTTTTCATGAACGGATTCTCACGAGGCATTTCTGTAATCGCCTCACATATACTAGTCATGTATATTTAAGGTGGGGAGGACTGTTGACTGAGCGACCCCGCCCTAAATCCACAACCAAACGAGGAACAGGAAATGAGGCGGCATTCGCTCACTCTAGGTCTGTCCATCTTAAATATACCTGGTCGTAACGTATATGTTTAGCCATTATAGTTTTACCTAATGAATTTTAAATTTTATAACAGTGCTGCGACTTTCGCCTTACTGGGAAGAATTTACATTTGAATTAGTCTTTTACTGTTCTTAGTTTAGTTATCAGAAATCGAGAGACGTACCAAAATCTAACGAGTTCCTTGCCGCTTCTCCCTAAGCAGTAGTGTCAGGCTCCTTCTGTGTCTTTGTCTTTCTCTTCAGTTAGGCAGTCCTTTTTGAAGTGTCCCATTTTACCACATAGGTGGCAAACTGTACGGGTCGCCACATAGGTGGTTGATGTAATGTGGCACCTAGCACAATAGAGTTCCCGGCAGGCACCATGATGATGGTAGTTTCACTTGCTGCAGTGGGGAAGGTCTCCTAGGTATGGTCTTCTTGAAGTCAGGAGGGAAGGATTGACAGGGGTATAGACTGCCTACGCTCGTTGCCCTTCGGAAGGTCCTTGAGCCAAGGTACTTCCCTCCTCTATCTTGAGTTTTCTCTTTAGTGGGTTCAGTGGAGGTTCTTGCGTGGCTGAGTATGGAAATGTTAGTTGTTGCTGTACATCACCAGGATTGGAAATCCCGACAGGGCCCTTGCTAACATTTGCGGTGTTAGCATTCAGGTGAGCCATGACAGCTGCTACGGTTGCTGAGACTGCAGCTTGGAACGTAGCTTCATTGAATAAGAGAGCAGGTTTCTTGCTTGCGGATTGGTTACGCTTCTTCGATGGCATGGTTTTCCTACACAGAAGGAATATAAGGTAATGAGAGACGATGGTTAACCCTGGACATTTCTATCCTGAACGTATTAGGCATAAAATTTTCCCGTGCCTCGGGTACTGGTTGCCTGAGTGCCGACCTACAACCCTATGATGGAGTCCTGGTAATCGAAGTGAGTGTATGAGTATCGGAAAAAGGCCATAAGATGCGAGTCGTTCCTATTAAGTTACCTTTATACCGGAGAAGGTTTCACTCTCCGGCCTGGAGAGATTTGAGAACGGTTCGGAACGAAACCGTGGAAAGAGAGGCTCATGAAAGCTCATGACTAAGCACTCTCAATAAAGGTGCGAGGATCCGCCCTAATCGTGTATCTGGCAACGGGAAACGACGATCTACCTAACACATAGCGTGAGTAGTGTAACCACTAAGTCACTAAATTGTATTATTTTATGGGTGTATTATCGTGACGAATACGAGGAAAAGACAATTTTCGGGTTCCATGCACCGGCTCCCACTGTCTGTCTCGTATCTTTGACTGGAATCGGCGTTGGTTTCCTTCGGCTAGTTTCCTAGGGTTCTCTTCTCGAATGGACATATTGAATTTCTACTCCTCCTTCCTTCTGATTCCGACTCTGGGTGTCACCACTTCATGATTGGTGATTGGAATCTCAGAAGTTTAGGCGAATCTCTCACCACTGTCCCTAAAGAATATGGGCACTCGGTGCATTCAATAGTCTCGACCCAGTTCATTTATTTCCGAACAGGAAATCTTCTCAATGAACTTCTTCGGGGTCGAATTCAACTCTCCTGTTAAGCACTGAAGTGGGTAGGGTTTTCTACAGGGTTCGCGTGAGAATGGAAATGTCTAAAGAATCCTAAGAGATTATTAACATTTCACTGTATGATCCATATCGAGTCCTGCTATGATTACACAGGGTATACAAATCATATATAGCTTGGATCCGATAGGCCTTCGAATATGTGATACTACTCTAGAACCACATCCCAACGAGGAAAAGGAAATAGAGCGAAACCACACATTCTCAGCCTATGGGATCCTTATCATATATAACCTTGGGAGTATACCCTCTGTAGTTGTAGGTATATCAATAAGGATCTTTTTAGTTATTCATGCAAGGTTGCTTATGGATTCTAAAATACCCTTATGGTATTTTAATTCTTTTCTCTTTTTTTTTGTTCTTATCTTCTGAGTATCATTCTGGGATTAGTGTGAATCTTTTAGCATTCTAAAATACTCCTATAGTATTTTAACTTTATGTTTGGCTCTAGCAATCCTAGTTGGTAAGTTTCAGACCTGTTGTACACCACTATCACTCCCAAGCACACGTTCATTGCATCCCGGATAAATGTAGTTGATCAGGTTACATTTATCCCAGCTTATGATTACATAACTGCTCAAGTTTGACTGTAGTGCTCAACCTCCGAAGACTTTTATTATTGTTCTTCTTGTGATACTTTTGTTCGAGTGTTTAGATTCTGGATGTTATTATACTTTGGTAAAATATGGTTATATTTTAAAGTATAATTCTTGGTCAGAGTGTTTTATCCCATTGTGTTTATAGGTTGTATATCTTTTATGAATTGATATACTTAGCTCATGATAAACAATGCTCTGATACCAATCTGTCACACCCCAAAACCGGAACGGTGGAAACGTTCTGGGGTGGATGACGTCATGTCAAGTATCACAACACATGCATTATAGTAATCAAAGTACAACAAAACATTGCATTATTAGAATAATTTTACATGGTTACATTACAAGGTATCAAATTAATACAAGTAATAGAATAAATACAGCATGGTACTAAGCTATCTTCATCAACAGTTCCGGGGATGTACCTGTCTAATGCTAACCTGAGAATACAAGTTATTTGAAAAGCGAGTATCAGCATTTTTACAAATGCTGGTGAGTTCATAAGCATTTAGTGACATTTCATTCAAATAACTTAATAAAGTAATAGTTTAAGAGATTTCAGTGTATTAGAGTCCTTTCCAGAAAATCCTATATTTTCTTTAAATAAAGCAGCCTTCTACCAAGACTGGTCAGTGATGTGTGGTAAAAAGTAGTTTTCCCTAAGTTGCTATCATTATCAAAATACTGAATTCGATTATTGAGGAAAGCAAACGACGTCAGGGAATATCATATGCCTCAGCAGTGAGGACTGTTGACTAAGGCAAGGAACCATAGACTCCAGGAAAGTATCAAACGAACGATACGCCTGGTTCAGTCTAACAAGTGGAGACACAGACCCCTGAAGGTACCAAATGAAAGGTACAACTAGTAAGGTCTAAAACAGTGAATACAGACCGCAGACAATATCAGATGAAAGATACGTCTAGCGAGGTCTAAAAATTGAACGCAGTAAACACAGTGAATACAGTGGATTCTGTGAATACAGTGGATACAGACCCCAAACAGCATCAAATGAAAGATACGTCTTGTGAGGTTGAAACAGTGGAGACAGACCCCAGACAATATCAAATGAAAGATACGTCTTGTAAGGTCAAAACAGTGTGACTCTGAAAATGAGTTACCGGCATACAGTGTAAATTGTTGGCGAAATACTGTTACCTTAAAGCCAATGAATTATAAGGTAACCCGGGATACTCGTAACCATACTGACTAGAGTACCAGACGCCCTACGAGCATCTATAAGATGTGACATTTATCATCTGTTGGCTTGGTAGGCCGGGACTGTAGCTAGCAGTCTGGGTGCGGGGTTGTCAATCCCGTATAAATCTATACACACAATGTCGGCTCTCCCTACAGGAGACTCTGGTTACCAACTAGACGACGGAGAAGGCCGTGTCCTGAAGATGCATCCCAAATAGTGGGTTTCTAATGAAAGTGCTGAACTGGAGGTAGAGACTTCTCAATAGTGGGTTTCTAATGTAAGTGTAGACTAGAGGTAGAGACTCTTAACTGAATTGACTGAAGTAACCTATATGCCTAAGCTTGTATACATAGTATATAACTAATGAATCAAATGACCTTTGGATGGACATCCGATCCCACCAGACCACATCTCAACGAAGAAAAGGAAATAGGGTGGACAAGCCTTCCTAAGTCCTTCAATCATTATTTATATGCCTCTATACAAGCACCGACATACATCTAACTACGCTTGAGTGTGTATCAAGTAGAAGTGATTTTTGTGAAGTAGGAGTGTCTAACAAGTGAAGTAGGAGTGTCTAACAAGTGAAGTAGGAGTGGTCGCAAGTGAATTATAAGTGTCGAATAAGTATAAGCGTATCACGAAGTAGAGACGACAACAAGTGAAGTAAGAGCGTATCGAGTATAAGTGAAGTAGAATCGATCTCAAGTATAAGCAAAGTAGAATCGTATCACTAACTAAGAGTGTGAATAAGTATAAGCGTCATCAGGTATAAGTGACTTCAGGTATAAGTGAAAGCGTTACAGAGTAGGAGTATAAAATAAGTATAAGTGAAGCAGCAGTATTTAACATGTAAAGTATACGTCGAAAAGGGAATCTTTGATGAAAAACCTTTATACTCGGGAAAATCACAATTTGTATTCTTTTGTAAAAACATGTTTGAAATCCTTTGGAAATACTTTATAAACCAGTTTAAAATGAATTTAGATAAAACAGTACAAGTAAGATTTTTGAATTAAATGAAAATCTTTTAGAAAACCATTATAGTGTCCTACTCAGTAAAACAGTGTACAGTATCGTAAAATCTTGTGCATGCGGGTTATCAATCACATGTGATTGATATGATAACTGGCATGTTTAACTTGTATTCGCCCCCTATAAAACGTATAAAAACATTTAAAAGGTTCATTTAGGGGTATGAACTCACCTGGTGTAAGTAGGTCCGACGAAGGTGCCGTTTGGGTGTTCGGTGTTACGCAAGGACTTGAACACACACAATGACCTATTTAACATATGGTAACATATGTTCACATACAATTAGCATATATAATACTAATTAAACACATATACGCGCTCACAGGAGCGGAAAACACTTTGGCTAAGTGTTTGGGTGTCCCGGGTAGCGTTTAAGGGTATGTATGGCTAAGGAATGGAGCTTGCTATCCGAGAGTAAACCCCTATCACATAGTTTACGGCCCAGGGACATCTCACCATGATTTTACGGCCGTAAACTCATGGTGATGGGTTCTAGGGTGTTTAAGGCTTCTACTTGCATCATGGAATTATTCTAAGCACTTTTCCTAAAAGGCATGAGTGGATTTGAGGCTTCTAAGGGCACTAACTTGGACTTTATGGCCTAGGGACACTCCTAAGGGAGTTTACGGCTGAAAACTCTCACCCTTAGTGTTTTTTGAAGTTTCAAGCCCCTATTATCTTTATAGCAATTTCTAATGAAGTGTGATGCTATTTTGGGGGATTAAATCTAACATTTGGATGTGTTTTGGGGATTTTACGGCCTAGACACTAGCTTGGGCTGTAAACTCCTTTTTACCCCCACTAATTCATGTATTTAAGCCCTTAAATCCTTCCTAGTATTTTATGGTAAATGTCTAAGGTCATTTGGGGGACAAAAACCAACATTTTGGCTTGGTTTGGGGAGTTTACGGCCTTGGTATAGACCTGGGCCGTAAACTCCTTTTTCTCCTTTAATTTGATGTGTTTAAGTGATCAAAACCCCAATTACTAAGTCCCTAAATTATGTGATAAGCCCTAGTGTGGTTTGGGAGTGTTTTGGAGGCATTTTGACAAGTTTTTGAGGGATTTACGGCCTAAGCATGTGCTTGGGCCATAAACTCACTTTTATGCCCTAATTCATTGAGTTTTGATGTTTAAACACTCCTAGGCTAGATCCCTAATTAGTTTCCAAGCTTAAGGGCAAGTTTAGAGGCATGTTTGGCACCATTTTAGGGGTTTACAGCCCTAGAGTGTTCCTGGGCCGTAAACTCCTTATCCCATGCCATCTTGAATGGTTTTTGGGCTACAACTACAGCTAGTAATGTTTAGAACAAGCTAGGGTAAGCGGACTTACAATTTGGAAACGTTTGGTTGCGGATTCGGGGCGAAAACGGGTCTAGAGAGAGTATAGAGAGAGTGTGTAAAAAGTCTCCAATGGACTCCACTCACCCTTATATAGGGTTCACAGTCGGGGCTCAGTGGAATTTTACCCGATACTGCCGTTAAACGGGGCTTTTGGTCGCACCCGATTTAGTGGTCGTAATAATAAAACTTGACATTTTCCCAATAAATGGAAATGTGTGTCCTGTGTTTTTATTTCCTTTTATCACAACTTAACGGCATGTTAAATGTAACCAAATGGAATGTTTATTAAATTGACGCCCTCTAATTAACGGAACTTTTATACAGTGAAATATTCTGTTAACGGTAACGGGGAAATGTAACGGAACAACCTGGGTTGTTATAGAAAGGAAACTTAAAAGAAGAGTAAGCTAATTCTAATTGTGAAGTGATGGATTTCAATCGCATGATCTGAAGATCAGAAGTTTGAGCTGCTACTTAAGAGTTATGATATATTGCTTAGGAATAGATAACAACATGTTTTTCATATGTATTTGCATTAGAAGGATAAGTTTTTTCTACAAGTTTTAAATAAAAGGAAAAGTTTTGATTTTATTAATTTTAAATTCCCTTATAATTGCATTTGTGATTAATTGTTGTTTATATGATTCCATTGATAGCAATATTGGAAAATGGATTTGATTGTTTCGTTTGTGGTAGTGTCATAATTTACCAAATAAGGAAAGATTATCATCACCCAAGTTTCAGTTGGATAGACACTTGGAATCATGCAACTTGTATTGTATGTTGAATGAGAATTTTCATCTTTGGGAAATTTAGACTAATGCCTTATTCACATGTATATGTGAGTCAAGTGAAGGACTAGGAAATCGGGTACACTTGGTTGTTTGCTGATCAAGTCCGCCACCAAGAGCGATAAGGCTATTCGTCATGATTTACTAAAGTTTAGTAAATATTGTTGTGCTTACAAGTTTAAGTATAATTTTGAAACATTGGAAAAGTTTCAATGTATGGCAGGACGAATGAGAAGAATCAAATTAGGTCGAAACATAAAAGTTTCTCTAATCTGAAAAGATGGGAAAGTACTTTAGTATCGTGTTTTATGATTATCTTAGTGATTATGAAAGCATATCACAATTGATCCTCTAAGAACATTGTAGTGCATTAGTATAACTAAGAAGAGGAATCGTGAATTGTTGAAATGGTTAAATCAAAAGATGAATCATACTTCGTTCCAAAATTGAGTCTTAGAGTAATACTCCAAGATTGTAACATGAGTGACATAACATTAAGAAGGGTTATAACACTTGTCAAATGTAGAGTAAAACGTTTTCTTACTCTTGTATATTTGAAATTGGTAAGTTGTCATGTTTTGGATAAAACAAAGACCAACTAAGGCCAAGTTTGTGAAGTGTTTGTCATGATAAGAATCCACACTAACTCTTGAATATTTGTTTTGTCAAGGAATGGTTCTTGACAAAAGAATCTTATATGTCAAGAGGTCAGTGGGAGTCTTAAAGATCTTGAAAAGTTTCAAGAACTAATCAAGAATAAAAACATGTTGTTTATCACTAACACACGACTTGAGGTTTATAGCCTATCGTGTTGACATATTCTTGTTTATGTGCCCATTCCAATTAAAGTTTTCTATGCATGTGAGTTATATGAGCTCTTAGTTGTTTTCATAACAACCTGGAAGCAATGGTAGGCCCTTGTGCTTCCAGGTGGCAAGAAGTTAAGATTGAACAAGTTCAGTCCATATGAGTTCGGATTTGTCACTAACCTCCTCTTGTGGTTATGACAAATTCACTTGGATAGGAACACATACAACATTAAATCTAAGTGTCATAAGGTTTCTCTCCGATTCATGAAAATGATGGTGAGGAAATGCTTTCGCTAAATAGGTTTTAGGTAGATAGAAATTGTGATATTTACATTCTCAAAGTCATTAATGGAGCGTGTGTGGTTAACCGGCACACTAACATAGACTTGTGAGAACTGGAAAAGGTCTAAAAAATTGAGACTATGATTACGACACCCCTTTTCATAGTTCTACAAATAGTTTAGACGCACATGTGAGCTATCTTAGGAAAGGGGTATGATTTTGATAAAGTTTTATCAAAGCATCTTGTATCAGAAATCTAAACTTTGGTGAGAAAGTCAATAAAGTATTGATTTCTAGAAGTCCAGTTGATTTCTGGATACATGTCAAAGCTAGTGGGAGCATAAGTGTTATGCTAGTAATTATTATGCTAGTGGGAGCATAAACAATTATGATAAGTGTTGCGAATTAGCAATGTTAATTATAGAAAACAAAAGTTTCAATTGGGAAAAGTTGTTTTGATATTATTAAAGGAGAGAAATTATACTTCATTTCAATTCTAAAAGCTTAGATTGAGATTTTAATCATCTTTAGTCAAGGATATATATATATATATATATATATATATATATATATATATATATATATATATATATATATATATATATATATATGAATTTATGTTGGAATAGTTCAACATAAGGAAATTCTATATATATTGCGTTCTCAAAATTCAATTATGATTACGACATCCCTCTTCATAGTCGAATTATGAAAACATGGAAAATACAAATATTGTAGTAAAAGACTGGTCTAGGATCATGTCTTTATGTGATACATCATCAATCGTATCACATATGTTTCGGGGTATATGATCGGTTACATGTGCTATAATATTTATCCTTTCTAAATTTTCCAAATACTCAAGGTATCAAGAGGGGAAAAGGTCTAGAATTGGATATGACTAAAATGATTAATGAATTGTCGAGGACAATCTGAGGTCAACCAAAGATTGGTTTCTCATGGACAATTGGAAGTATAGTGTTAATTTTGGAAGGGATCATATTGACATATTCTGAAAAGTGGCAACTCTTATTCAGAAGTGATAGTCAGAATGGGAATATGGAAATGTTTCATAGGTGGAAGTTATTCACTAAATCCGTGTATGATTAGAAAACTTAATGCAAGAAAGATGTTCAAAGGAATGTACTTTGAATTTGAGACTTTGTTTACATGGAATTGCTCTCCATTGGAATACTTTGTAAATGTCTGTTGCCAAATCTTTATGACTTTTGTGTATCATTGGAATCATGTTCAATTGGTCTATTTCACAAAGTAAGGATCATAGACAAACATAGTGTGCATACTTGGAGTATGGCATAAGTATTGTTTGGACAAACATATTGTACATGCTTGGAGCATGGCATGATTATTGTTTCAGATTCAAGTATAAAGTTGATTATTCGAAATATTATACAATGAATAATGAGTAATCAATATGGTGTTTAAGGTGTTTTATTTACTCTCAAAGGTGCTTGGGACCATATAGGATTAGTATTATTCTTGTGTTTCACTTTGCATGTTTTGACTTCCCGAATAACTAGGTTATTCAAACTCTCCATAGTCTATCATACGTTGGAAGTAGGTATGAATCAAGACTGTCATGAATTAGGCTTGTAGATGTCTAAAGTGTTTAGACATAACAAAAGTTGCTGCAACATTCATGACTGCTCCTGGAATGAGATTCGAGTATTTGATTAAACCCACGCTCATTTGAATCACTTCATGGGTTTTATCATGAGTGATCATGAAATGATAATATCTTATATTCTTTAAACCTAGAGATATGATTTGTTGACTATGATTTGGTCATACATTGATTATACAAAAACGCATCAGTAACTTGATGTTATAAAACGTGCCTTTGTGTATGATTCAACAAGTGGTTAGTACAAGCATATGAGTTGAATTTTATCCATTCCTTCTATGTTTGGAGGGACAAAAGCGATATCTTTGGGCCCCTCGATGATTTAGTGATGACAAACATAAGTGCTCGGTCGGGCCTGTATTGATTTTGATTTGTTCAATTAGTCGGTCGTCATAAATCGGAAATCAGGAAACAACAAATGGACAGAGAGAATGATTATCATCCATGTCTCAGTCCATATGATATCTAGAATGCAGGAATATATGATTCCTTATCTAATGGACATGTCATTGACTAGGTTAGAGTTCGACAGCGGCCTTTAAGAGCTATGATTGCTAGTCGGGTTTTGCAGTCGTACTTGAAATAATAGTTTTAGACTTATCCAAGTGGGAGAATGTTGGATTAGATTTCTAAGCCCATAACTATTATTTGTATTTACTTGAACCGAGAGCAGCATGGTCCATTTGGGTTGCATATCATCAGGACAATTTGTTAGGATGGACTTTTGAGAGAGAAGGTTATATATGATTTATTAATATATTATAAGTTATAATATATTAATATGAAATCATATATTTTAATTAGTATTGATCAAGAATTAATTTAGTGATCAAAAGAAACTAATTAAATCTATGGGGACTAATTGTGTTAATTAGTTATATTTATATGTGTTGGGCTCATGATCCATGTTGGACCAAGTTTATGTTTGGATACATAAAGAGTTGGGCCACATGAACCATGGATCATAAAACCCATGTGTATGGAATTGGGTTAAACCCATGACCCTTGGAGTCCACCATATAAATATGTTGCTTCATGACCAAAAACGTGTGCTTTTTTTCTTAGAGAAATATGGAGGTGTTTTGGTGCATGGAATTCTCTCTCAAGAGTCACCTTTGTTCTAAGTGAGTTGTGATTCCATTTGAGGTGCAACACTTGGGGAACTAAGTTATTAAAGGCCAAATTCTTTCTAGTAACATCAAATACATCAAGACTTCAAGCCACATAAAAGGTATGTTACTCTAACTAGTATCTTGTATTGTTTATGTCAAATTGCTTGCTATTTATAGGCTTAATACCTTGGAAACACATTTGCATGTATAATTAGTGAAAACATAGATCCAAGGTATTTAGGGTTGTATGTGCACCATAGGATGTTGTAGAATACAAAACCCAACAACGAGATCTCAGAGTGGTTTGTTACTGTGTTCAGCAGCGAGTGCTGCACGCTATATTCAGTAGGGTTGCTCAAGATTTTTCGCATATGTTATGGATACCAAGGATAAGGGTAAGGCGACCGTGGATGATGTTTAGATTGTGCGGGATTATATGGACGTGTTTCCGGAAGATTTTCCTAGGGCGCCTCCAGAGAGACAGATTGAGTTCAGGATTGATTTGGTTCCAGGTGCAGCTCCGATAATCAAAGCACCGTATCGGTTGGCTCCACCTGAGATGCATGAGTTGTCTACATAGCTGCAGGAGCTATTAGACAAGTGATTCAGTCGATCGAGCAGTTCACCATGACGTCCACCGATCTTGTTTGTGAAGAAGGATGGGTCTCATCGTATGTGCATTGACTACCAGGAGCTGAATAAGGTAATGGTGAAAAGCTATTATCCACTCCCGAGGATTGATGATCTTTTTGAACAGTTTCACGGGGCATCTTGGTTCACCAAGATTGATTTGCGATCAGGTTATCATCAGATGAGTGTTAGGGATGAGGATGTGTAGAAGACATCTTTTCGGACTCGTTATGGTCATTACGAGTTCGTGTTGATGCCTTTTTGGCTCACTAATGCTCCAGTCATATTCCTCGATCTCATGAACTGTGTGTGTAGGCCGATGCTGGATCAGCATGTGATTGTAATTATTGATGATATCTTGGTTTATTCCAAGACTCAAGAGTAGCACGGGGAGCACTTGAGGGAAGTGCTGGAGACTTTAAGGAGGGATAGGCTTTTCATAAAGTTCTCTAAGTGTGAGTTCTGGTTGCGCGAGGTGTAGTTTTTGGGGCATCTTGTCAGCCAAAATAGTATTTTGGTCGATCCAGCCAAGGTCAAGGCCGTGATGCAGTGGGAGGTTCCGAGGTCTGCATCTGAGATTTGTAGTTTCATTCGTTTTGCGGGTTATTATCGGAGATTTTTTCAAGGATTTCTCCAAGATAGTTGTTCCTTTGACTTGGTTAACAAAAAAAGACAGTTACATTTTGTTGGTAGCCTGAGCAGTCGGCAAATTTTGAGACCTCGAGACAACGGTTGTACGTCAGGTTTTATGGATGAGGCACACAAATTTGAATTCTCCATTCATCCCGGGACGAAGAAGATGTACAAGGATCTTCGTCCAGATTATTGGTGGAACTACATGAAGTGGGATGTTTCTTGGTATGTGGAGTGGTGCATGACTTGCAAGAAGATCAAGGTCGAGCATCAGAGACCTCACAACAAGGTGCAGCCGTTGGAGATTCCCATATGGAAATTGGAGGATATTACTATGGAGTTCATCATGAAGTTATCTCGGACAGCGCGTGGAGTGGATTCGATAAGGGTCATCATGGATCGTTTGACCAAGACTGCACATTTCATTCCAATTCAGGAGAGTATTTTTCTAGAGAAATTGGATGGGATTTATATCAGGGAGGTTGGGGCACGTCATGGGATGTCGGTTTCAGTGGTTTCTGATAGAGATATCCAATTTACTTCCACATTTTAAAAGAGGTTCCATGATGAGTTGGGCACTCATCTCCATTTCAGTACAACATTCAATCTGTAGACCGATAGTCAGATCGAGAGCACTATTCATAGTTAGCAGAAGAGTTATGTCGATAGACGCCGATCAGATTTAGAATTCCATGTGGGGGATATGGTTCTCCTAAAGGTGTCATCCGATTCATGAAGCGGGAAAAGTTGGGCCCATGTATATTGGTCCTTTTTGATGGGTTTTGAGCATTCTAACACTTCCTAAGTGTACATGCAACCCTAATAACCTAGAATCTATGTTTTCTCTATATACATGCAAATTTCTTTTTCAAGGTTATTTCCTAACTAGCATGGCATGGGGAATATATAAAACATAAAACTAGTAGAAATGCATACCTTGTTGTTGCTTAGATTCCTTCAAGACTTTGTGAGCCTAGCACCCCAAATGTTTTGCCTAAAATTCTTTACACAACACTACAAACTTGGAATAACTTGAGAGAATGTCACTTAGCCTCAAAAATCGGTTATGCCCTCTTATGAATACACTAGTGTCGAATTTGCATGCTATAGGGTTTCTTTTATAGTGTGTCATAATTAGGAGTTACAAATGTAAACCCTAATTGTCATGACTCTTCATTTCTCATGACCCATGGGTTTGTAACTCCCATGGACTATCCATGGAGCTCCATATGGTTATAACCAAACCCATAAACCATGGATCATTAATCCACCATAAAAGAATTGATGATTGTCATAATCAACCCTATATATTTAATTAGTCTCACTTTGATCACCAAATTAATACTTGATCAATACTAATTAAATAATACTATTATTAATATATTAGAACTTATAATATATTAATAATCACAAGTGTACTTTCTCTCATTTTGTCTATCCATGTATTGCAATGCCATGCAACCCAAATTGACCATGTCAGGTCGGGTCAAGTACATACCAAATAAAGTTATGGACTTAGACACTATATCCAACAGTCTCCCACTTGGATAAGTATAATAACTATATTTGCAAATATGACTTCAAAATCCGACTAGCAATCATAGCTCTTTCAAAGTCTCTCGGAACTGAGATGATGATGATACGCCATTTAAGATAAGTGATCATATAATCCTCTATTCTCATGATATCAGCCGGACAAAGACATGGAACATGGTCTTACTTATTGTCCAACATTTGTTTCTCGATCTCTGATTTTTTTCGACATAGAACTAAATTGAACACATCAATTAGGTTCTGAACGGGCCCGGTACATAGTTCAAAACCAAATCATCGAGGGGCCCAGATATCGCTTCTATTTCTAGAAGGAACAGATAAACTTCGACTGATATGCTTGTACTAACTACTTGTTGAATTATTCACAAAGGCACATTTTATAACATCGAGTTACCAATGCGTTTTCGTACAATCAATGAATAACTAACTCATAGTCAACAACTCATATCTCTAGGTTTGAAGATTTATATGATATTACCGTCTCACGATCACTCGAGATAAATTCCATGAAGTGATGCAAGTGAGCGTGGGTTGAATCCAATACTCAGCCCTTATGAGTACTCATGAATGTTGTAGCAACCATTGCATTGTCTAAAGCACATTAGACAAATCATACAAGCCAAATTCATGACAATCTTGATTCATATCTACTTCCAACATATGACTAACTGTGGATGGTTTGAATAATATGATATATACCATAACATAATTATTCTGGAAGTCAAAACATGCAAAGTGAAACACAAGAATAATACTAATCTTATATGTCCCCAACACTTTGAGTGTAAATAAAAAACACCTTTTATTTAAGCACCATATTGATTACTCATTATTTATGTTTCGATTAATCAACTTTATGCTTGAATTAAAACATTAGTTGTCCCATGCTCCAAGCATGCACACTTTGTTTTTCCAAACAACAAGTATGTCATACTCCAACTATGCATACTATGTTTACATATGGTCCTCTCTTTCTGAAATAGATCAATTGACAATATTCCAATGATGCTCATTTCACAATTCCAATCCTTGTGGTAAATGCAAGAATACCAAACACTTGCCATTTACTGTAATATGTTAGATTCTAAACCTATATGCAATGATCCCCTTGTAATGACTATGCACAGAAGTCACAAAGACTTGGCAACAGATATTACAAAGTATTCCAATGGAAAACAATTCCATGGAAATGAAGTATCAAATTCAAAGTACATTCCTTTGAACATCCTTCTTAGTATTAAGTTCTTTAATCTTACACAGATTCAAAGAATAACTTCCACCTATGGAGACAATTCCATATTACCATTTTGACCATCACTTCTGAACAAGAGTTGCCTCTTTTCAAAATATGTCAATATGGTCCTTACTCTATACTTCTAATTGTCCATGAGCAACCAATCTTTGGTAAACCTCAGATTGTCCTTGACAACTTTGCTTAATCATTTTAGTCATTTCCAGTTCTATTCCTTTTTCCATCTTAATGCCCTAGGCATTTGGAAAATTTAGAATGGATGAATATTATAGCACATGTAATCAAACCTATACCCAAAGCATATGGGACATGATTTATGCTATAAAATTTTTTATTTGCCATGTTTTCATAATTCGAACTATGAAGAGGGATGTCGTAATCATAATCGAATTTTGAGAACGCAACATATATAGAATTTCTTTATGTTGAAGCATTCCAGCATAACATTCATATATATTCTTGACTAAAGTAGATTAAATTCTCAATCTAAGCTTGTAGAATTGGAGTGAAGTATAAAATCCTCTCCCTTAATTATAGCAAAACAACTTTTTCAAGGCGAATTGAAACTTTGGTTTTCTATAATTAATATTGCTGACTTGCAACACTTAACATAATAATCATGCTCCCACTAGCATAATGATTATTATCTTACTAGCATAACACTTATGCTCCCACTAGCTTTGACATGTATCCAGAGATCAGCTGGACTTTTAGAAACCAACACTTTATTGACTTTTCTACCAAAGTTCAGATTTCTGATACGCAGTTTCTTTGATAAGACTTTATCAAAACCATACACCTTTCCTTAGATAGCTCACTTGTGTGTCTAAACAATTATTAAGAGGGATGTCGTAATCATAATGTTTAGACCTTTTGTCATTCTCACAATTGCTATCTACTTAAAATCTACTTAGTGAAAGAGTTTCCTTACCATCATTTTCATGAATCGAAGAGAAACCTTATGGCACTTAGATATATATGGTGTATGTGTTCCTATCCATGTGAATTTGTCAGAACCATAATCACAAGACAAGGTTAGTGACAAATCCAAACTCATATAGACTGAACTTGTTCAATCTTAATTTCTTGCCACTTGGTAGCACAATGCCCACCATTGCTTCCGGGTTGTTATGCAAACAATTGAGAACTCATAGAACTCACAAGCATAATCAACTTTTAACTGGAATAGACATAGAAATAAGAATATGTCAACACGATAGGTTACAAACCTCAATTCGTGGGCTAGCGATTAACAGAACTTTTGATTAGCTCTTCAAACTATTTCAGAATCTTTTAGACTCGCACTGTCCTCTTGACATATAAGACTTCTCTTTGTCAAGAACCATTCCATGATAAAACAAATATTTAAGAGCTAGTGTGGATTCTTATCAAGTTAAACACTTCTCACTATTGGTCTTAGCTGGTCTTTGTTTTATCCAAAACATCACAACTTACCAATCTCAAATGTACAAGAATAGGAAACATCTTACTCTACATTTGACAAGTGTTATGAACTTTCTAAAGACTATGTCACTCAAGTTACAATCTTGGAGTACAACTCCAGGATTTGTTTTTGGCACGAAGTGTGAATTATCTTTTGATTTAACCATTTCAATAATTCACGATTCCTCTCCTCAGGCAACAAACACACTAAGGTGTCCTTAGAGGATCAATTGTGATATGGTTCCATAATCACTAAGATAATCATAAAACAAAATACACAAGTACTCTCCCATCTCTTCAGATTGGAGAAACTTTTATCTTTCTGCCTTATTTGATTCTTCTTATTCATTCTGCCATACATTGAAACTTTTCCAATGTTTCAAAATTACACTTAAACTCGTAAGCATAACCATATTTACTAAACTTTAGTAAATCATAACGAATAATTTTATCTATCTTTGTGGTGGACCTGACTAGTGCACAACTTAATGTACCCGATCATGTAGTCCTTCGCTTGACTCACATGCGAATGTGAACAAGGAATTAGTCTTAATTTACCAAAGATGAAAATTCTCATTCATCTCACAATACAACTTGCATGATTCCAAGTTTCTATCCAACTGAAACTTAGGTGATGAGAATCTTTCCTTATTTGGTAAATTATGACACTACCACTAATGAAAGAATCAAATCCATTTACCCATATTGCTTATCAGTGGAAACATATAAGCAACAACGTTTTTCACAAATGTCATTGTAAGGATACTTAAAATAAATAAAATCAAAACGATTTTCTTTTATTTTAAAACTTTGCGGAAAACTTATCCTTACAATCCATATGGAAACCTTGTTGTCATCTATTCCTAAGCAATATATCATAACTCTTAAGTAACAACTCAAAATTCTGATGATTGAACCATGCGATCAAAATCCATCTTCACGATCTGAGTTAGCATATACTTCCTTTAAGTTTCTTCACTCTTCTTTGATTCTTAAAACATCAATATGTGACCCAGTCACATCATGCAATAAGAATATCAGAATAGAAACTTAATAAAGTTATATAATGGACTTTACCTAAAGCAGAGTCAAACATTTGACTTTACTATCCTTATGGACTTTTAGGTAAATTTGGCAGCTTCGCAACCAATGTCCTTCCTTTGGCAATAGAAACATATGGACTCTTTGGAAACGGTACACAGAATTAGCCTTTCTCTTTACCATTTGGTCAACCGAGTTGACTATGGCCAATCCCTTTCAATTGGGAAGAGAAAGTTTTTCTGGACTTCCAATGTTACCATTGTCAATGTCCACGGAAGTTTGGGAAGTTGATCTTCCAAATAAATTTTGCTTTACCAATGCTCCAAATCATTGCTGATTCAGCATCATCAAGAAAATAGGTAAGATCATTAAGGGTCATGTTGTGATCTGTCATCAGGGTGTGACTGAAGAACGAAGTCAACAGCCAGCTACCTCGAGACTTCGACAACCGACTCTCCCGGCTTGTCAATATCGGACTTAATCTCCAAGACCTAAGCACATATAGACTTTGTTTGCCAATAGGGATTGAGTGACTTAGAACTTATCAGGCCTTGAAACTTGTCGGATAGGGAGATTTATTGGAGGAGGTGGAGGAAGTGAAGTATGATTCCCAATCCCACTAATGCACAACAAAGGGATTGATCTTTCACCTTGGTTGCCATTTGCGATATCATCTTCATTAGGAAGCTTGTTCCTAAAGATTTGGGAAGGCCATAGCTGTCTAAACTAGACATCTATAATGGGAGAAATTCAAGTTAGTTGATTTAAAGTCCTTAATATAACACCCAATATGAAATATTAAGGCTAGGATCCAACAACCTATTTATAACTGGAAGAGGGATGTCGTAATCCAAGTTATAAAATAGTTGAAGGTAGGTAAATGACGATTTACCAATTTCCACCATGAAAAATGAAATATAATTAAGTTTTAATTGGATTTGAAACTCCTAGATCTTTTGAGATACATTGAACTTTCAATGGCATGTTTTAATATCGATTGTGCCCTCTCAAGTTTGTGACTGGGATGCCGAGGATCACAAACAAGGTGTGAATAACCATACAAATTGACTTGGTACCCTTAACTTTATCACCTAATCGATGTGCCAGTTAGCCACACAGCTCCACCGATCTATAATAAGGTTAAGTTACCCCTTGCCACACTTACTAGTTCTTGTTAGTGTGCCGGCTAACCACACACGCTCCACTAACGACTTGGTAAGGTACAAAGTGTAATTTGATGTGTTAGCACCAAATTCACATTTTCCTAAAGTAACTAAGATTGGGAATTATTAAGGTATAGTTACTTTATAATTTCATTATACTTTTAATAAGGATTAGGGTCCTATCCTACCTTTTTTTGCTAACCACCCTCCACTATTCATGGAAGCGGCGGGTGAGAGTGGACGCCCATTAAACGCCATTTTATAGGCAGGAACCTTATACCCCCCCTTATAGACCGGCTTCGTGAATGAGGCCAACTAATGGTAAGATTGACTTATTCTTATACATATCTATATAATTAAAATTATAATAATAGTATAAGAGTGTATTTTAAACATTTAAAATACTTGGTGGTTTAATCTATTAATTAAACTATACTATTAATTTAATTAAACTTAAACCATGTCTTTATGGAATTATAACTCTTTTAATTAAACACTTTATTTAATTTAATGAAGTCCATAAAGTTTGAATATTTAACCTTTTTTTTTAAAATAAGGTTTAATTTCGAATTAAAGTATTAAAGTGTAAGACTTTTCAAATTCCAAAACTTGAGGGCAAGATTTGAAACTATTCCAAGTCTCTTCAATTTGTAACTTATGAGTTTTAATGGTTCATAAAAATGAAGACTCTTCATTTTATGAAACCTCTTTAGTTCTTTAATCACAATTTAAAGAAGTGACTTTTGGTTATCCATAACTTGAGGACAAGTTATGGACACCATCATTACACACAATTCCTATGATCTTCTAAAACTCATAAGAACAAATATTCATATCAACAATTTCAAGAATCATAAATAAACCATATAAAACTTGAAATTTTGATAATAACCATTTATATGCATGAGAATAAACATTACCATAACATCAAAATCAAGTTTTAAGAACAAAAACACTTTGTGGTAATGATTCTAATCCAAAACAGGCCAAAAACAATTTTCTTTTTTACTGAACAGTCACCACCTCGTGGTAAACTGGCAAATTCCAAAAAAACGATTTTTCTTACAAATTGCATCAAGTATCAAGAAAAAAAATCCTAGGCTCTGATACCACTGATGGGTTTTGAGCATTCTAACACTTCCTAAGTGTACATGCAACCCTAATAACCTTGAATCTATGTTTTCTCTATATACATGCAAATTTCTTTTTCGAGGTTATTTCCTAACTAGCATGGCATGGGGAATATATAAAACGTGAAACTAGTAGAAATGCATACCTTGTTGTTTCTTGGATTCCTTCAAGACTTTGTGAGCCTAGCACCCCAAATGTTGTGCCTCAAATGCTTCACACAACACTACAAACTTGGAATAACTTGAGAGAATGTCACTTAGCCTCAAAAACTGGTTATGCCCTCTTATGAATACACTAGTGCCGAATTTGCATGCTATAGGGTTTCTTTTATAGTGTGTCATAATTAGGAGTTACAAATGTAAACCCTAATTGTCATGACTCTTCATTTCTCATGACCCATGGGTTTGTAACTCCCATGGACTATCCATGGAGCTCCATATGGTTATAACCAGACCCATAAACCATGGATCATTAATCCACCATAAAAGAATTGATGATTGTCATAATCAACCCTATATATTTAATTAGTCTCACTTTGATCACCAAATTAATACTTGATCAATACTAATTAAATAATACTATTATTAATATATTAGAACTTATAATATATTAATAATCACAAGTGTACTTTCTCTCATTTTGTCTATCCAACTATTGCAATGCCATGCAACCCAAATGGACCATGCCGGGTCGGGTCAATTACATACCAAATAAAGTTATGGACTTAGACACTATATCCAACGCTTTTAGGGTATTAGCTCTGGTGGGTTGGGTTGCTTATCGTTTGGATCTTCTAGATGAGCTCCTTCAGATTCATAGCACGTTCCATGTCTCTCATCTGTGGAAGTGCTTAGTTGATGTGTCCACAGTGGTACCATTGAACGATACTCAGGTGGATGACCACCTGAATTATATTGAGAGATCGGTGGCGATTTTTTATCAGAAGACGAAAACCTTGAGGAATAAGGTTGATGAGTTGTTAAAGGTCCAGTGGTAGCAATACAAGGGTTCGGATTGGACTTGGGACCCGGAAGATGAGATGAAGGAGCACTATCTTGAGTTATTTGGGGTAGCGAACTTCGAGGACAAAGTCTGATTCAAGTGGGGGAGATTTGTAACACTTGAATTGTGTATGTTTCCGTTTATCCATTTTGTAATTAAGTTTTTCATTTTGGTCCTTGGGGTTAGTACGCGAGGCATACCGTAAGGTATGCTTAGCATACTAGCTAAGAAGCTAGTACGCGGGGCGTACCACATGGTATGCTTAGCATACTAAGGGGGACGTCTGATCATGGACTCAAGCCTCCTATGTTGGTCTTACGAGGGTTATGATGGGCATATGCGGGATTAATGAAACCTTAATTTTAGCGTGTTGCATCGTATATAATCTCCTTAAGTCCTTAGGGTTGGCCTCCTTATCTGCATCCATTATCCTAAAACCCTAATCTCAAACCCTAATAGCATATTTAAGTGTTCTTGAGCCTTGGTCTTGATTTTTGGTGGTTTGTGCTCCTTGAAGTGATAGAATGAGAACTTGGAAGACTCATTCATTGGGTGGAAGCTTAGAGATCCATATTTAGCTCCATCTTTTGGTGACTTTTGAGGTATAAAGTTCATACCTTGTCTACTATTTGCCTAGATCTCTTCATGTTTTGATTTTATGCTTTTTGGTCCTTTTTTGGTTGGTCGTCATGGGTTAAGGCCGTTTTATAAGCTAAGTCTTGTAGATCTAGATGTTTGGAGAGTTCGTTAAGCTTAAAGGGGTAAACTTTATGGTGTTTATGGTCTCATGCATGCATCAAGTCATTTATTTAGCTCTTTTGAGCTCTAAGAGCTTCATTAAGCCATGCATGCACATAAAGTTGGCAACTTTACGTGATAAACCGTCTTAAGGAAGTCAGATCTAAGTTTTGGAGTAAAGTTTTAACCATTTAATAGCTAAATGAGAAAGTTACCCAATCTAGTTGAGTACGCTGGACGTACAAGATGGTACACATAACATACAAGCCCTAAAGCGAGTGCGCTTAGCGTACAGTCTGAGTACGCCCTACATACTCTGCAATGGGCTTCGGTGTTATGGGCTTCTCAGTATTGGGCTATTGTTGTCTTGGGCCTTATTGGGCCATCAGAATTCTAGTGTTAGGTTGTTGGTATTTTTATTGACTTTTGGGTTGAAATCCCATGAAAGAGACTTGGGCCCAATTTGGAAAATTGGACCATAATTGGGCTTGGAATGATTATTTTGGAATTTTGGGCTTTTGGAAAATTTGGATTGGGCTTGGGCCTTAGGTTAAATATATGGAAGGGTAAAAAGGCCTTTTACCCTAGTTTAGACTCTTTGTGTGAGTTGGGATCCAGTTATTGATTGGATGATTATTTTGTAATTGATAGCATTGGGATTTTAGGAGTCCAGCAGCCAGAGATTCTTTCTGTGAGATTTGGCAGAGCGAGGTGAGCTTCTTCTCCATGTTTAGCGGTTCTAAGGCACTAATGTCGGCCCATGATAAACGATGTTAGGAAACTAGATGTCTGTGTGACTCTTATATGTGTATGTTTTTATATGATTTGTATGTTGGGTAGGGCCCGTTACACTCAGTGGGCGGGGCCTAATATGTGAGTATGGACGGGGTCCATTATACTCAGTGGGCGGGGCCCGTTATCCAAGTGTGGACGGGGCCTAATACACTCATTTGGCAGGGCCCACTATGTGTTTATTTATGTATGTTATGTGGTATTTTGGGGAACTCACTAAGCTTTGTGCTTACGGTTTTTAGTTTTTGTTTCAGCTACTTCTGGTTCCAAAGGGAAGAGTTCAGGATGATTGAAGAGCACACACCACTCATTTCCACATCTTTGTGATTTAATCTGATATTGATGATGTATTGATACATTTGATAATCTTGGTTTTATAACAATGTGTTGGGTTGTTGTTTTTATTAACCTAAAAATGAAATAAAATTGGGTCTTATTTTAGGGACGTTACAGCGGAGCCCGTTATGTTGTGGATGGGGCCCGTCTGGCATTTGGGTAGGGCCCATTATGTTGTGGGCGAGGCCCGTATGTAGTTTAGGCGAGGACTGTTTATATGTCTGTGGTATTTTGAGGGATCTCACTAAGCTTTGTGCTTATAGTTTATGTCTATGGTTTTAGGTACTTCCGGTTTGAAAGGGAAGGGCCCAGCTTGACCCCACTGCATCCATCAGTAATCCGCATCTTATGACATGATTGTACTCTGATAACTATTTTATGTGTTATCATATTTTGATGGATCTTTGAAATAAATAACATGATTTTTTTGTTCATTTTAAAATGAAGTTTTTACTTGGTAATTTTTGGGACGTTACACAATCACTAACATGAGCATGACCAGAAAAACCATATATACATACACCAAAATAATAATATAGTTTAGCCGACCAAACCTCTTATGATGTCATTAAGTGAATTGCAGTTGATGAGGATCTATTTAGCTACCAAATCGAAAACAATGTTCACTGCCTCAGTCGAAAATTATTTGACGGATCATCAAATACTTATTTTAACTTGAATATTGCTTTAGTGTTTAATTCTTTTAATTTACAACCTTGTTTCATAGCAGTATGTGTGTAATACTTCAATATAACTTCTTTTTTATAAAAGTCATTAAAATGGTGCATTGTAAAATTATAACTTATTAAATGTTCAACCTGTTGTGACCTATTTCCTTGAACCACCAAAAACCTTATCATTTATTTTCTGAAAATACAACCAAACTTTTCTGTAAAAGTCGTTAATACACGTCACAAAATATGAGCATCCATATGTAATTTCATCAGACAGTGTCCCCATATATCTAGTGAACATCCTCAAGGATTTGTTTAGTTGTATTTTTGCATAAATCGGTATTCCTCCTGCACTCATGCGACCTAATTAACGATGTCATAACTCTGATTTATCATCATACTACTCCAAAGATTAGAATACATACACTATTTCCTTCACTAAATTACCTTCTATAAAATAAATCTCATGTTGTAGTTATCATTTCATTACCACGAGATCATCCTTGAGAATCTTTAACCAATTTTTTGCACTAGAATAGTTAAGTCCATTCATAGAAAAAGGTTCCAGAGAAATCAAATTCTTCTAAAGGTCAATAACATGCCAAAAATTAGTTTTCTAACCATACTATCACACATCTTCATTTTTGATTGGGTTCCCTTCCTTGATACAACCCTCCCATAGTCTCCCAACTTTATCATATTATTCCAGTCTTTAACAAAAAAAAAATTACATGAGAGAATCATATAATGAGATACACGTGTGTGTAAGATCCAAGTATCTACAAAACTGGTATTGAAAATATTCAAAATCTCACCATTTTCTCTTTTATTATAAATATCATGAACAACACCAATTATTTCGCAATTTCTTGATTGCACCCTTATAGTTTCTCATGTTCTTTATACTAATAGAATTTAACTTTAGCTTATATTTGGACACGACTTCCCTTTGTTTACACCATCTCCTTTTGTTTTCATACCCAAGTCAACAAACATATATTTACCAGGCCTATCTTTGTGCAGGGATGTGGAATCACATTGTCCCTATGACCTTATTATCACTACCAAGACTTATCAATAGGGTAGTGCCATCAGAAAATAAATTGATACTACACCACAATAGAGGTGGTAGCTGTGTAACAGTTATTATACTCTGTAATGGAAATTGATGTATGATGCTCCATCAAGACACATGGTTCTTAGTTCTAAGGTATGTAGTACACATACAAGATCAAGGTATCACAATAACTCTGATAGTGATAACCATTTTCATTCCTTGTGTTCTTATTTTTCCAAATGTATTTATTATTTTTTTATCCATTATTCATCATAACAAGTATCAAAACTATGGCTCTATAAGGGAAGGTTAATATTGATAATTTCAAAGGTCGTGGATTTGGATTTTGTAAGATATATATATATATATATATATATATATATATATATATATATATATATATATCGAGGATTATCTCTAACAAAAGAATGTACATGAACCCTTGTCTAAGAAAGTTATGCATGCTATTATTAGTGAGAAGACATTATTTCGGCCGATCAAGGTGCTATATAACTTATATGAGAAACCCTCAGTTATGCATAAGGTTTTCTTAATTAGACTGTTGGTAAATATTAATACGAAATAATGAATTTCGATGATAGATCATGTAAACAAGTTTAATTAGATACTATCTAGGTGTATATTAGTTGAAATCAATATGAAGATGAAGTCGAGACATTTCTACTATGATCTTCAATACCCGAAATTTAGTCTAGAATAGTTATAATATTTAGCACTTTGTCAAGAACTACTAAACTTACCTTTGAAGGCATTCACTACTTGATAATTGGGGAGAATATTTGTAGGAGGAATGCAAGGGAATCTTTCAACAGCTTGTCAAGTACAGAGGACATATGTAGAAAACTAAATTGAAGGAGTGATAGTAAAGCGAAATTAAAGTAAAAGAAAAGAGATTAGTCCAAAAATAGGAAATATATTACCCTTTCGAATTGAAAAGAAAAAGATCAAGGTGCTATATAACTTATATGAGAAACCCTCAGTTATGCATAAGGTTTTCTTAATTAGACTGTTGGTAAATATGAATATGAAATAATGAATTTTGATGATAGATCATGTAAACAAGTTTAATTCAATACTATCTAGGTCAATATTAGTTGAAATGAATATGAAGATGAAGTCGAGACATTTCAACTATGATCTTCAATACCCGAAATTTAGTCTAGAATAGTTATAAAAGTTAGCACTTTGTCAAGAACTACTAAACTTACCTTTGAAGGCATTCACTACTTGATAATTGGGGAGAATATTTGTAGGAGGAATGCAAGGGAATCTTTCAACAGCTTGTCAAGTACAGAGGACATATGTAGAAAACTAAATTGAAGGAGTGATAGTAAAGTGAAATTAAAGTAAAAGAAAATAGATTAGTCCAAAAAAAGGAAATATATTACCCTTTGGAATTGAAAAGAAAAAGGTCACTTCAAAAACAATGCCAAACCTTCTGCAAATAAAGGAAAAAGAGGAGACTAGTATGACAACAAATTTTGATGTTGCTATGATTTTCAGTGTATAAAGTCCTACTAAATCTTGGATTATAGATTCTAGTGCCTCCTTTTTTTCTAGACATTTCAAAGAAGTGATGTAGAATTTTATGCATTATAGTGGGAAGGTAAGCCTAGCTAATAAAAATAGACTTTATATCAGTATACGAACAGGACACTAGAGAGTTTCAAATTTATTCCATATTTCAATAGGATGTTGATATCATTTGGGTAATTAGATAAAGAAGTCCACAATGTCAATTTCCTCAATCTCCAGTAAAAGGTAACAAAGGGAAACCTAGTAATTTATCAAGGAAGGAATATGGAAACACTATATGGTTCAATTTTTTTTAGAGATGGGGAAAATGTTTCCACTAAAGATACATGGGTGTCTACTCTATGTAACCAAATACTTGGGCATATGAATGACAAATGGATGAGATTTTATCTTCAAAAGGAAGAATTTCATATTGGAAGAGTTTGGTAAATTAATTTTGTGAGCCATGTGTTCTTAACAAACAAAAGAAAGTTACTTTTTTAAAGACCGTACAACCATCCAAGGTCAATAAGTTGAAGTTGGTTCATTAGAATTGTTTTGACCCATGATATTTTCTTCAATAGGTGGTCATAGAACTATGTTATTTTCATCAATGGTTACACGAGGATATGGGTTTATTTTCTCAAAAATATATATAAGTTTTTAGCACCTTTTAAAAGTTGAAAGCAATTTTGGAAAATATAAAGATCAATTGTTTGAAGTCACAAATATGAGAGAATACATAAAAATATGTTTTGTTAATTATTATGTTGAAAATGGGATCGAAATGTTGATGATGCTTCTAGAAACACCTCAACAGGACAGAGTTGTTGAGAGCATGAACAAAACAATGAAAGAGATGGAAAAGAGGTAGAGATTACATGTAGGTTTCCAAAAGATGTTTTGGTAATATATTAGTCAGCACAAAAACATATTTAATAAACTGTGGACCTTATTCCCTATAGTTTTCAAGATCTTAGACAAAGATTGGCAAGTTCGTGAAGTATCTTTTAACAAACTTGAAGGTTTTGTTGCGTCTCTTACATCAAGATAATGGATTCAAATAGATTCAGTCTTAAAGGAAAGGAAACAAAATTCACTTTTATTGTCTATAGGTTGGATGACATGGGTTATTGCTTATGGGATAATTATACAAAATGGTTATTAAAAGCAAGAATGTGACATCAATGATAATGCCCTTTAAGAGGATGAGCTTACAACAACCTTTAGTAGAAGCAAGCAACCATAAGGTAAATATCAGTATTTTAGATATAGGTGAGAGTTCCAGTAGCATTAGAAGCTCAAACGAGTTTGGGGGTCTAGAGATAGTGGGATCAATGAGGATAATGGGAATTATGTAAGTGAAGTTATAGAAGTGGTGGAAAAAGAAAGTCTTATCCCCAGAATATCTACTAGAGAAAGAAGACCTCCATGAATATATTCTCCATAGACAGATTACTTGTTATTGAAATTAGGAATGAGCATGGTACAGAACCGGTACCGACCCGTACCGTTCCTGATTTCCCAAAAACCGAATTTAATCGAAAGTCAATCCCGAGTACTGAAGCGAATTAACATCACAGGTATCCGTACCAGGAATGGTACCGGTTTTCGGTACTAGTACCGGTGCCGGCGGTACCGATTCCCAAATTTCATGTATTTGGAGTACCAAGTACCGTCCCATATTTTTACATTCGATATGGTACGGTACCGGTTCCGGTATGGTACCGGTACGGGATCGGGATTTGGGACAAACTGCTCATCCCTAGTTGAAATTGAATAGGGAGCTAGAATCTTATGCAGAGGTTATGAGGATAAAAGATTCCATACAATAGAAAAAGGCCAAGGAAGATGAGTTGAGCTCATTTAACAAGAACCAAATATCATCCTTCGTAAATTACTACTAGGGAATAAATCACCATAGAACAAATAGGTATTTAGGGTCAAAGTTAAATATATGGCAACAAGAAATACAAATAAAGATTGGTGGAAAATGGTTAAAGCATAAGATAGGAATAGACTAGAACGATATATTCTTACCAGTTCTAAAGCTTACCAAAGTTAGATTAGTACTTGTTATTCGGAGTAATTAGATTTAAAGACACCTTTCTTGCATGGATGCCTTGATGAAGATATCAACATCGAACGAATAGAATTTTTTCTATTAGATGGAAAAGAAAAATACATAACATAAGTTGAAGAAAAATATGTGTGGGTTGAAGCAAGTGCCAAGGAAATAGTACTTGAACTTTGATGATTTTTATAGATGAATGGGTATACAAGATGTGGCATTGGTCTTTGTTGTTACCTGAAGAAGTTTAGCTTCTCTTACATCATCGTATTATTATATGTTAATGACATAATGACAACTAGCTGATATATACATGAGATCAATTAGTTGAAGAAGCAGTTGCCAGATAGTTCAAGATGAAGAACTTGGGAGCTTTCAAACAAATTATGGGTATGAGCACAGTTAGAGACAAAGTTCCTACTACTTTAAAGATTTTTCAACATAAGTATATTATGAACATCTTAGAGAAATTCATCATTAAAAATGATAAATCTATAAGCACGTATTCGGAGTCTTATAAGATCCTTGAAGAAGTAATTAAAAAAGTTGGAATAAGACAAGAAAGTGTTGGATTAGGTGTCTAAGCCCATAACTATAATTGGTATCTACTTGACCAGAGAGTAGCATGGTCCATTTCGGGTTGCATATCACCAGGACAATTTGATAGGATGGACACATGAGTAAGAGGTTACTTATGATTTATTAATATATTATAAGTTCTAATATATTAATATGAAATCATATTATTTAATTAGTATTGATTATGAATTAATTTGGAGTTAATTATGTGATCAAAAGAGACGAATTAAATATATGAGGATTGATTTGGTAAATCAATGATTCTTATAGTGTGGGCCAATTGTTATTTAGGATGGCCTAAACCGATATGGTAGTCCATAGATAGTCCATGGAGGTTTAACCCATAGAGCCTAAGTAATATGAAAGGTCATGGGCATTAGGGTTTGCATGGATGTAACCCTAGACTTTGCCACACTATAAAAGGACTCCCTTAGCACCCAAAATCAGCCACTAGAGTTCTTGGAGTTCATTAGAGCCGATTTTGGAGCTAGCAACATCTCTCTCAAGTTCTCCTTTGTCCTAGGTCTGTTGTGAACTGTTTGAGGCATCACACTTGGGGTGCTAAGTTCTTAAAGGCCAAATACAACAAGTTCTACAAGCTACATAAAGAGGTAAACTCCTAACTAGTATCTTATATTGTTTATGTCAATTGTGTGCTAGTTGTAGGCTTCATGCTTTGGAAACAATATTGCATGTATAATTAGAGAAAACATAGATCCAAAGCATTTAGGGTTCTTTGTGCTCCATAGGATGTTGTAGTATACTAAAACCCAACATAAAGAAGTAGACATAATTCCTTATGTCTTAGTAGTTGGTATCCTTATGTATCTTATGGTATGCACCGAACTAGATATTGCTCATGTATTGGGAGTTATAAGCATATTTATGTCAAATAAGATTAGGTAGAATTAGTGATATTGCCATATTTTTACATAGTTTTAGGCAATATTGATCTACATTTTATTTAATATTTTGGTTATTTGCACAGAATTATGGTACTTATAAGGATAAATTGTTATGTGCAGCCAAATAGAAGTATTTTCAAAGAAAGGGACCAGAAGTGACAATACTTGGAACTTTCGGGGGGCTTGAAGAAAAGAAGAATGAAAAAACACCCAAAAGACGTACTCACGACATGAACAGTTCATGGTTCACGACGGGAGTAGAGATTTTTAGAAGATAAGCATCCAGGTGAAGGAATCCTTGCCGAATACGATTATCTTGAGTTCACGACGTGAGACTTAAATTCTCACGACGTGAACGGGAAATTTGAAGATATTATAAATACCTTTGCCCATTACGATTTGGGAGACTTTTGGCTGAAGAAAAAGGTTCCAGGAGGCGATTTACAGCAGAAGTAAGGTTCTAGAAAAAGGGTTTTCAACACCAAAAGAGTAAAACTCCATAATTAAGTTATTTGTTGATACTTATGAACATGTTTTCTTATTTGAGTTGTGTTTATGTGTTAGTTGCTACTATGAGCAACTGAATCTAGCTACTCTTATCTAGCTAGATGAAGCTTCTAACTTGTGAATAGCATAATTTTATATGGATTTATTTAGTTGGTGAATTGATTGTGTTTGATTTATTGTTACCTAGCATGCTTATGTTGTTGTTTTAGTTGCTTAAATTCATGTTATGTGTAGCTTAGTGACCATTAACTACATGAACTTGATAACCTGGTAATTTAGTGAACATTGAATTGCTAGAGTTAGGATCAACCAAAATCTTAGTTAGTAATTGAAGTAATTAACTTTGTTGTGCTAGAGAACATAGATTATGACCATAATTGTGTTTGCATGATAAATCTTACATAGCATATACTTAAACATAATTGGTTATGTGTTTAATTGTGTGTGACCATACATAGTTTTACATGAATTAATTAACTATTGGTAAATTTATACCTAAATTACTAATATAATAACAACCAACTTAATAATCCATAATTATTAGCTAGCCATAAGGACGAAGTGGATTCGAACTAGATAAGAGTGTTTTTAATTATTGATTGAATTTGAGTTAACTTAGTCTGATCTTGCAAAATCAGATAAAACCCCCTTTTAGCTTGTTAATAATTAGATTAATTTAGTAGTAAATAGATTAATTAATAACACCGTTCCCTGTGATCGACACCCGAGTTACCCAAGCTATACTGTAATCTGACTAGGTACACTGCCTACAACTGCATAGTTAGTCTAAGTTTGTTAGGTTATAAATATTAAAATTAGTGGGTACTTCCGTGTACATCAATTAGGAAGGAGTCAAGTGACAGATATCTACTTGAGAGGAAATTCCAAGGTTTCTTTATGTTTCACAAAAAAGTACTCAGCCTCCAAGTTGGAGATTGTTGAGTTGTAGAGTTTGATATGCCCTTTGAGCTCGTTGCTATTACTAAAACTTATCACTGCAGGCAACACCAGATGAAGAAATTTTTTTTAGGTTGCACTAAAACTGCATTAGCAGTTACAATATGGACTATGATACTCGAACCAAGCTAAAGGTGCTCGATCAAGGTCTATGATGCTCCGTAGAAAGTTCTACGGTGTTCGGTAGCAAGGTATGTGGTTCGCGGTAGCTAGGTGTAACATCCCAAAATTCAGGACCAAAAATTTCATTTTTAATATATCTAAAACACTATTGTAACTTTGTTCACACATAGAAAAGCATTTCAAATAAAATATTTATCAGATTTCATTCCCGAGCTCCTTTACTAGAAAACTGGAGGTACCTGAAACCAAAACTGAAAACCGTAAGCAGGAAACTTAGAGGTTCCCCAAATACCACATACCATACATATCAACATACTGCCTAGCATATCTGGGTGCTGGCCCACCCCTTCGGTCTCTTTCAACCGAATACTATCTAGCATATAAGAACATAAATCACATATTGATATATACATAACCATGAGTCATACATATCATTCATATACCATAATCAATAAACATACTATTTGCCGCACATAGTCTTGGCATTATGCCACGAGCCACCTCATGGTCTTTCTTGCCAAGCCAGGGGCCACCCCCTCGGTTTTACAGATAAATGCTAAGAGCCACCTCCTACTCTTCCATGCAAGCATCACAAACACAACTAGCATACATACTACTCTACTTAACTAATTAGCATATGGTGTGCCAGGAGCCACCTCCTGGTCATTCATACATAATGCCTAGGGGTAATCCCTGTGTCTTCTTATAATAAATAATAACATACAGTGTGCCAGGAGCCGCCTCCTAGTCTTTCATACATAATGCCTAGGTATAACCCCCATGTCGTCCTACAATCCATAAACCAAATGGTCCAACATTGGTTCCTTCAACCCATACAAACAGTGAGGACACTCACCTCACACTTCTAAAGTCCCGTGGATAAAGTTGTGGCTGCTGGCTGACAAATAACCAAACTATCAACATCAAAGCAACATCCAATTAATAATTGGGTTCCAATTCATAACCATAACTCCAAAATTGTGGTAAAGAGACTATTTTACCCCTAACCTAGTTTGTACCAAAATCAATTCCCAAACTCAAACTATGGAGGCCCAATAGCCAAATAATAAATCAAGGCCCAATATATGGCCCGATTTTCCAAATTGGGCCCAACCCCCTTATATGGGCCTTACCCTAAAGCCCATCCTTATATCCTATCCATACACCTACTCTCACATGGCCCAACAAAAACCCAAACACCTAGGCCCAAAAGGAAGGCTCAACTCAAGGCCCAAACGAAATTAGGGTTTTCACATAAAATGATGATTCGGGTTAAGTAAGAACACTCAACCCATTAAGGACTTAATCTATTAATTCCAATATTGTGTTAAGTTAATTTCAAAGGATTATTACTTAATATTATAAGTCTAATAAATACTTTCAATGCGGGTCCCGTTAATTTCCAAATTAGGGTTTCATGAAATTAGGATTTTCTAAACCTTAATTTGGGTTTACAACACATTAATAGTTAATTAGTTAATTATATATATATATATATATATATATATATATATATATATATATATATATGTATATATATATATATATATGTGTGTGTGTGTATGTGTGTGTGTGTTTATAAATCGGGCACCACCCACTACCACCTCGGGCGGTTGTGGTCGGCGGTGGACCATGGTGGCGGTTACGATTTTTAGGCCAAAATAGTGAAAATATTCCAAACACCTGTCCAAACACATACACATATACACACAGCCACCCAAAGTGGCGGCTGGTGGTGGCAAACGGTGGCATGAGGTGGCAGCCACCACCCCACGATGGCGGTGGGTGTTTTTCTTCGGTTTTCCATCCCCAACAACGCACACACATGCTGATGCACTCTGAAACACGTACACCAATGTGCAGAAACACACACACACAACACAGCCACCCATTCACGGTGGCATGCGACTGTCGGAAGGATTGTGGCGATGGGATAACTGTCGAAGCAGCGACAACGACCGGTGTAATGTAGCATTGGCTGAAACGAAGATGGAGGAAGAGTAGCGGATTGTGTCATTACCGACATGAGGTAGTAGAGGTGGCAGTCGCGACTTCGTGTTCCCCAATCTTCCTGACTCGCACACTGTGGATCCAATGTTGTTTCCTTCATCGGCAGCGGAAGCAACAACATAGAACAATTTCGCCGGCAACAATGGTTCGCCGGTGGCTTGGTTGGTCGGAGAAGCTAGAGAGTAAGGTGGCAGAGGCTGCTCTAATGAGAGATTGTTTAGGGTTTAGATGAAAGGACATGATGGGATATACCCGTTCATTTGATATCTTTTCTCATAATAACACTTCTAGCCCCTTCATGAAAATTCTTTTCAACTTAAGTACGTAATTTACCATCTAGCCCTCAGCATTCCAAAATCCCTTCAATTTATGTCCAATATTTTACCAAACACCCCCTGACTTCTGAAAATATTTACAAAATAAATCCCAGAATTATAGTTTAACCCCGGAAATCCAAATTATATCATTTGGCTCCCCAAAACCAACACCTCGTTAAATATTATGGATTTTATGGCTACTATTCATTTATTAAAATTATCTATTTATTTATTTAATAAATGGGATGTTACAATTCTCCCCCACTTAAATTAGAATTCGTCCTCGCAATCATTCCTTACCATTCCTGTCACGCCAAACCACTCAAGTGACATGGTCACAACCCCGAGCACACCCTAGCTTTCCCAGGGCAGCCGAAACCAACCTTGTTGGGCCCTACAATCCGCATATGAACGAATTCCTTGCATCAATCACATTTACTCAATCTGAAATCTGCAGTCTCAAGATGGTATGACTCCCTGACAGACCGACTATACTGAATTATTATTGATGATTCCCGCTGGAAGTGATTTAACACCGTCGATCATCAAGCTACTCCAAACACACGAATCCCCAAACCACTACAACTATTCGAAGCATCACATTGCCTCCTGTCTGCCTTCCAAAGGCAACTGAGACCTCCATAGTCCCCAACTTATTTGGAATACTGATTCTTGTCCAATTGTTGAGCCAAGAGCAACCTAACAGTCGCCCCACACGACTTCCGAAGAGAACTTTAGCTATCAAAATTTGCCCTAACCATATTACCACTCATGGATCCATTATTCCTTCTGATCTTCCCGATCATGAAAGTAAAACTACCTGTCGCCATCGAATTTAATACAAAAAGTGAATGCTACCAGAACCACTATAGTCTTACATCACGCCTGGTCTCCAACGACCCACCGTTTCCCGAATCCAATCATACTATGACCTACTCACATTCGTGCGGCTGACCTGCCCTAGCCTAAATCATCTGAAGGAATTTGTGAGTAAATCACAAATCTGTCACATTCTCCCTGTCGAATAGGGATCGGTGAATGTTATAAGCCACCCCGCAGTCTTACAACACCCCCATACTAATTGACCACTAGTGAATGTTATGGGCCACCCTAGCAGTCTTACAACGTTTCTACTCTATCTGCAAAGTCGTGAACAGTCTTACAACACTTCCACACTACCTACTAACCAGTGAATGCTACAGGCTACCCCACAGTCTTACAACACTTTTATCATACCTGCTAGTTAGTGAATGCTATGGGCCACCCCGCAATCTTACAACACTTCTACACTGTCTACTGACTACAGCTACGGGTCATCCCGTAGTCTTACCACATCCCCCATGCTCTCTGGCCGCTGGTGAACGCTACGGCTATCCGGCACTCTTACAACACCTTCCATGCTATCTGGCTGCTGGTGAATTCTATGGCTATCCCACAGTCTTACATCACTTCCCATGTTATATGGCTGCTGGTGAAAGCTACGGCTATCCCATAGTCTTACATCACTTCCCACTCTAACTCAACTGCTGACCATAGTCTTACCACTGATTACCAATCCGAACACACTAAACTCATGTCCTGACTGGGATCCTCAACCTAGTTCCCATAGTCTGCTACACGTCAGTCAGATGTGGTCCTAAAGTCAAAAGTTTCCCGAACTTCCAATTCACATTATCCCCATACAAGCAGCCACCTGGGCCACCTTTTCCTTTCCTAATGGGGATATGAGCTCAGCCCCATTTCATGCTTGCTTCTGTCCTAGGAACCTGAATGGTTATTCCCCACTTCGATCTAACTAAGTCACCACTGCATATGAGAAATGGAAGAATTTCCCGATCCTTCCTATCTTCCAATGAGCGATCTGCTGACAACCAGCGCTTACCAATGCTAGCGATCCATTACTAGGCTAACCTAAAAGACCAAACAACCCCTGAAGACTCAATAAACACTTGTTGAATTCCAGCAATACTGATAACTCAGGATGCATTGAAATGATATCGTACTTAGATCTTGAATTCCAAATAACCGACGCTCCGACCAAAAAGTCGGCAATACACCACTTCCCTTGGCGACCCCATGAGTCAATCTGAGCACAATGACTGAACCCTCTGAAACTTGACATGGGTGGATAACCACCCTGTTGAACCCTGACCACATACCTTCCCCATAATGTCCCTGAACCGATCATGATTACGAGTCGATATAATGCTGAACACCCTGAACCAGCAAGATGGAACGACCTTTCACTAACCACTAATAATTCATGGTATGCAATTGGCATATAACATTTCTTGAAAATATAATCCAAAACAAGCAGAGAATAAAGTGATTATATGCTTACCTAAACTGATGCAATACTCTAACAACCATAAAAACATATATAAATAACCTGAAAGAAGGCAAAAGATACATACCTACAGAACTCAACTCCTCTCTGTTGTGGCTCCTACCCTACCATCCAATCCGTCAGTGATCCTCAAAGAAGTCGGAGAAGGCGCGCTTACTGCTCCTCCCCTCAATGTCGGACAGCCGGTCTTCTTGTGGCCCACCCGATCACAGTGAAAAAATAATGGTTTTGCCCCCTGAGGGCAATCCCTGCTGACGTCACCACCCCTGCCACACTTGTAGCAGCCCAAACCCCTGGAGCGACACACTCCATCGTGCAGTTTCACGCACATGTTGCACTGAATTCGGTCCTGCTGGCCTCTCAGTAGCTGATCGGAAGTCTTGGGTCTCTTCCCAGGACCCTCCAAAATATGCACCTGATCTGACCTCCTCTTCTTAATGTGCTCCAAATCAATCGCCCGCTCTCGGGCTCTAGAGATCATATTGATGAGATAAAAACTCGTTAGATCGATAGATCTTAAACAAGCAAATTAATAAAAACAATAAACACAAGAACAATCAATGAATCAATCTGTATGTCGAATGATTAAAATGTAGTCACACCTCAGCAGAGCTCGATTAAGAATTTCCACTGTAGAGGTGCGCTAGGTTTTAGAGAACAATAAATGAGATAATTAAGAAAAACGTTAATGATAAGAATGCATGCATGCACCTTATATACTAAACCCTACAATCACAAACAAGGTTGGACAGGCCCAACCCCTGAATACAAAATATAATAAATAACATAGGCCCATGACACAACATAATATCTTCTACAATCTCCCCCTTTGCGTTAAGTAAAACCATGGCCATGTTATTTCGTTATTCGCTTCTGCACATCATAGACTTTAGGAATGAAACCCAGCAATAGCTTGCGAACATGAATATACCAAGTGATCACATAAGTGAAAAACTTTACATCATCTTTATTGTTGCCCCTATACTTCGCAACAAGCTCCAGAATAAACTCCAAATAAGAAGTAGCAAACAGGTGCTTTTCTTCAAGATGAAAGTATAACTTGTGTCGATCAGCACTTGGACGATCTATCGCAGTGTAAACTATGAACCATCCTTCCTTATAGATCTTCCCGGGTTTCAGCTTCTGAAAGTCTTTCGGAGCTTCTTTTGGAACAACACTTGGTTTTTGTCTTAAAACCGCAACAATTTCCACATCCATTGTTCCAACCTCTTGAATGTAGGACTTGATCATAATCTGAAGATGGGCAAACACCGGTTCATACTTCTCCTTCTCTCGCAGCAAGATATTGTAAATCACCATCCAGTCATTGGGGTTCAAGAATGGCAAATCTATGAGAGTAAATTCGCAGGCTTGTCGAGCAGATCCTCTCGCAACTTTAAACTTCACATTAGGGAAGCTTTCAGTCTTGATCGGCCCAGTAACCTTCACAGCTACAATTTTGCTCACACTCCAGGTCTCGAACTGAAGCTTCATATGTTTCAAGTAAAAAGCAAACAAAATTTGATCATCGGTGCTATCAGAGAGAGGAACACTGGCAACCTTTATGAAAGCACGAAACCTGAAATCCTTCGGAGTGATGGGAAGGTCAAACTGCGAATCCTATGAGTTCTGAACCTCAAAGGAAGCAATAGGATCCAACCAATATTGACTTGGCATATCCACAGCTTGATTTTGCATATGCTTCAGGGTCCACTTTGCAAATAACAACATTCTACTCTTAAGAGTGGCTTGAGCTTCCTTTTCAGCTCTTTCTTTTTCTTCAGCCTCTTTGACGATGTGAGCATGTTCATCAATCTCTGCTTTGCGAGCCTTCCGCCTTTTAAGCCCAGCTTCATTAGGCTCTTCGTCTTCACTGTCGTCTATGACGGGTTCGTTGCTGAATAATGGAACCTTGTCTTTTGGATCTTGTTTTACGACAGGAGGTGGTTTAACAGAAACTTTGGTTTTGACATCCTCCGTGTGAACTTTTGAGCTCCTTTATCCCCCTTGTTTCGGAAACGACATCGGAGCCGAAACACCCTCCAAGCGATGCAACATTGCGAACACCGGTCTCATCTTTTCAAGCAGATGTTTTCGAACGGTTATAGAAATCATAGGATCACAGGTCTCAATGATGTCATATAGCAATCCTTTAATATCTGAAATGCAATTGCGCGTGACTGCCTTTTCTGCTAGCAAATCATCGACCTTCTGTTGAGCATGGTGAAGTTTGGTCTCCAACACCTTACATTTTTCCTCTTTGAGCGCGAGAGCATCCATGATTTTGCTCTCCATAGCCAAGTCTGCCTGAAGTTTTCAGAGTCTCGCATCAATAGTAGTTTGTAGTGCCTCATGATCAGACTTGAACTCAGTACGAAGTTCAGCAAAGCTTGCCTTCTCTGCTATAAACACGGCGCCAACATTTTGAATTGCTTTGTTGGTGGCGGAGTTATTGTTGTTGTAAGTAACTTGGTATTCATCCATAAACAACATTGTATCAGTAATTAGTTTATCGACTTTTTTGGTCATTTCCTTGCAGACAGCAGCTGAATCCGAAACTGCCTTAGAGAAAGAGGAAGAATTAGCAGTATGCTCCTTTGTGACTCGCTCAAGAATGGCTTCAACAACATCTTTTGAATAAGCTTCAGAAGCAGAAGCATCGGATGCGAGAAGCAACTGATCAAGCTTCTCATGGATAGACTTGAGCTCTGCTTTTGAAATAGATACATCATCATTAGTATCAACCCTAATTTGATAAGAATTGAAAGAGAAAGCATCTAAATCTTCATCGTCATCATTTCCAAAAAGCATCTCTGGATCATCAGTACCAATAAGAGAGATGGGTGGGGTAACATGGGTTGAAAACCTGAAGTGCTATCCCCCTGTATCAGATACGTTGACTGAACATTCAGGAGCTGCAGAGGTTTGAAGTGGAATTGTGGAATCAGTGAAAATGGGGATGGAAACAGAAATCGTTGTGGATGGTTGGGATGATACAACTGGGAGCGGAGCAATGGTTATTGGTACAGAAGTAGTTGTTTTTGGTGAGGGGGGGAGAAGGAACAGAATCATTAGTAGGTGGAGTTACCTCACGTTTAGTGCGAACTTCTTCATGCTCTTCAGTGCGAATAGGTTCAGCATCCTCATTGCGAACAGGGGTATCCTCCTCAATGTGAATCTCGGACTCAGTCTCAGAATTGGAATTGTCGTCGTCACTTTGAGATGGACTCAAAGTGGAAGACTTTCTCCTTCTTGCAAGTTGCGTTCTTTGCTTAGGAGCAGCAGTAGAAGTTGTAGGAGCCTTTCTCTTTTGAGATGGAGGTTTTGTAGCAGTTGACGGTCCTTCTTTTGCAGAATCATTCTTGGCAGGTTTCTTAGAACCTTTTCCCCTTTCTTGGGTTTGTCAGCATTAGCCAAAATGGCTTGAAATTCGTCAGTGAGTGGATGAGGTCCTGAAGGAGTTAGAGTATGATGTCCTTTGAGAATCTTACTTGATGGAGGAACATCACGAAACATTGCCTCCGGGATCAAACCAACAAAATCAAACTTTGATCGGTCTGCTATGATAATCCCTGTTGTGTGGAGTGTTGCAATGGAAGCCATCAGCGCATCATTCATCATGACAATCTTGAGCTGCTTGATAGCCTTGTTGACCACCATAGTCCAAAACCTCGCACAGGATATCTCACTATGACGAGTTACAGAATGAGTGCTCTAGATGAATTGAGCCCAAAGAATAGAACCATTGTCAATGTTTTCCCCAGTGTAGAGCCCATACATTAGTCCCATAAAGAGTTTACTTGCACAGTCACTTCTTGTGACTCTTTCAGAAAAGGACTTAAATAGAATGGTGAAAAGAGCATTCCAAATTTGTGGAAGATGGGGTTTCTTGAACTTGGATACAACTGTGAGTGGCTCCTTGTATCCCATTTGGTAGAACATTTCCAGGATAGCTGCATTGGAGATCATCTCTAGATTGATCAGATTTTCAGACTGTGGAAGCCCTAGCAGATTGCAGAAACGGTTATTGGACATTGAAGCGGTTTGATTGTGGATGTCAAAATAAACTCTTTGCTCATCCTTGACGTAGTTGGCGGTGGTATAAGATTTGTAGAGAATCGAGATAGGGACATTCTCGACTTGAGTCATAGCAATCGTGAGAGGAGTGTTCTTCAGACACTCGATCAAGGGAAGGAGGAAGGCATCATATTTGACCGGATTCAAATCGATTATCAGGTTCTGGTGTTGCTTGACTGTAAGAAGAGTAGAATGAACGGTTTGATCTTGGACTGACTGATTTTTAGAGGAAGCTACCATTGATGAAATGTTGAAGAAGATGAACAGTAGAAGGCCTTGGAATCGCCAAAAATCATTGAGGGAGTTTTGAGAGTGGTAAGGAAATAATGAACCGTCAAAAATCTTTTATACGATTTGATTTGGTGAGAGAAATCCGGAAAGATAGCATCGAGAACTGAACCGTCGCCTGAAAAAGCACGATTTGAAAGCTATGACAAGTCAGAGGCATGCGTCACGCGGCGTAAGAATAGCGGGCGTTTCACGCGCCTGTTTGAATTCTGATCCTTTTTTAAAAAATTTCGTGTCAGCCTATCTTCTTTCGCAGTAAGGAAATTAAGTTGAGTGCATATGACTGCGAACCTGAAAGTTAAAGAGAACCACGAACAAGACTTTTGAAAATCACATGGATCTTTGTGCAAGAGTGTCAAAGAAAAAGAAATAAAACAAGGTTTATCTGCGGGATGTTGTGATGCCATACAGATGACATAAAACGGTTGATCCCAGGCAAAGATCTCTTCCTTCATAGTCAAGAGAGACTAAAAAGTGTCTGTTCGGTTTCCTTTTGAATACAATCAGCTATTTGATGAGAAACATTGAAAGGCATCTTTTATATAAGGCTGGTAAAGGTGGTTTATCCATTGACCAAACTATGAACTTGACATAAGTGCCAAAGTTGGAAAAGGTACTCGTGTGACCAGTGTAGTCAGTTGAACGAGTAGGTTAGGAATTAATTGGAAATGATTTTATATAAAATTGAAATTTCAAAAAAAATCAAACTGGATCTTATGGGTAGAAATTTCTTGGTAATAAAAAATTTCATAAAGATCATGCAAAAATAAAAAAAGAGATTTCATGGTACTTCCCATGAGAGTGCTTTCATTAATTCTTGGGTGAAAGCTAGAGCATGTGATTGTTCAACGTCAATTCATTGTGGGAATTGAATTTTGGGTTTCACTCAGTTCATGGTAGAACAAAACTAAGATCATTAACACAGAAGTTTACATAACCATAAACCTTAGCGGTAATTGCTGAGAGTCTCAAGGGTTATATTGATGAATGTGAAAGTGATGGAGAAGAGAGTAGATGGATATAAGAAAGAGAAAGTACATTTGCAATGCGAATTTAACCATGCAAATAACTCTCAACTCAATGTGAGAAGAGTAAGGTAGCTCATGACTGATGTGAATTCGCAACCTAATTGGGAAGAATTGATTGGTGAAATCAAATTCATTAAGGCTTCACAGTCGATTTGTTGAGGCTTACGTCAACATACATCAGCATGCTTCTAGGGACACTTAGCTAATTCATAGGAGAAAGGAGTTAGACATGCCTCATCACACAAGTTGATAGACAATGCGAACATCTTCGTTTATGATCTTGATGTGCAAAGGAAAATTAATAGAAGATAAAATTATTTTTGTGATTTTGTTGTTTTTGAAAAGCAGTAAAATAAAAATAATAAAATATTTTTGGTTTTTGAAGAGTTTAAAAAAATTAAAAAAACAAATTGATGGTGAAAAGAGGACTATGAAAGGCTGCGAACGTTCGCACCGGTTCGCAGTACTGAATTATTTTGAAAACGAAGAGAAGATAAGTAAATTAAACATAGAGATAAGAAAATATACATAAGGATATTTGAAATACCAAACCACGAATGAACGGATCCCTACGAACTACTGCAAACGTTCGCATTGATTCGCATTGGTGGTTTTATGAATCCGATAGTGGATTTGGTACCGAATTAGCTTCCATCATTCCCGGCCCTTGAAGGATTCTATTAAATGTTGCTTCAGGTAGGGACTTGGTGAATATATCATCCAATTGATCAGCGGATCTTACAAAATAAATCTCAACATTGCCATCTTCCACATGATCCTTGATAAAGTATACCTCAGTACTATGTGTTTCATTTTTTAGTGTTACACTGGGTTGTGACATATGCGAATAGCACTTTCAGAGTCACAATAGAGTGGAATTCTTTTCATATTTAAGCCATAGTTGCGAAGTTGGCTTTGAATCCAAATAACTCGAGATGTGCACGAAGTTGCAGCAATGTATTCAGCCTCAGCTATTGACAACGAAACACATGTTTGTTTCTTAGATTGCCAACTCACTAGCTTGCCATCTAGAAATTGACATCCGCCAGTTGTGCTTTTCGATCTAAACTACAACCCCCTAAATAAGCATCTGAAAATGCTTGTATGAAGAATCCTGATTTCGCAGGGTACCATAAACCAAGAGATGAAGTTCGCTTTAGATATTGAAAAATATTCTTTACAGCCATCATGTGAGGTTTACGTGGATTAGCTTGATACCTTGCACAATAAAAAAACATAAAACATTATGTATGGTCGACTAGCTGTTAAATACATCAAAGACCCTATCATTTGGCGATAGAGGGTCATGTCAACAACGGTTTTTCCAGAGAAGGTGTTAACTTCGTGCCAAACACCATGGGAACCTTCACTTTTGAATCTCCCATCATTCCAAACTTAGCGAGCAGAGTTTTCGTGTAAGCCTCCTGATTAATGAAAATTCCTTCCGGTCCCTGTCTAATGTTTAATCCAAGGAAAAAGTTAATTGGACCCATTGAGCTCATCTCAAATTTAGTTTCCATCAACTTTCGAAACTCAGCTGTTAGACCGGGATTTGTAGATCCGAAGATGATTTCATCAACATAAATTTGTACGATCATCAAGTGGTCACCCTCTTTCTTGTGAAAGAAGGTTGGGTCAACCGAACCTTTCTTGAATTTGGACATTTTAAGAAAACGAGTAAGAGTTTCATACCAGGCTCTTGGATCTTGCTTTAAACCAAAAACCGCTTTGTCAAGAATGTAATAGTGATTGGGATATTTTTCATTTACGAACCCAGGCGGTTGTTCCACATAAACAGTCTCTTCCAATTCGCCATTTAAGAATGCACACTTCACATCCATTTGAAAAACTTCAAAGTTTTTTTGTGATTCATATGCCAAGAAGATGCAAACTGGTTCTAATCTAGCAACAGGTGTGAAGGTCTCTTCATAGTCAATTCCTTCTTCCTGGCAATAACCTTTTACTACCAGTCTAGCTTTATTTCGAATTACGTTCCCTTCTTTGTCAATCTTGTTTCTGAACACCCAATTTAATCCGACCATAGATGCATCCTTTGGTGTAGGATTCAGACTCCATACTTTGTTTCGCTCAAATTCATTGAGTTCATCTTGCATTGCTTGTACCTAATCTAAGTGATCGAGTGCAGTTTTAACAGTCTTTGGTTCAACTTTGGAGACAAACGAATTAAACATGCAAAACTCCACTTGAGAGAATAATGCAGTTTGTTTCGCTTTCAGTTGAGAGCATGTGAGAACTCTTTCTGATGATTCACCAATGATTTGGGTTTTTGGATGATCTTTCGTCCATTTGATAAGGGGAGGGAATTTTGGATCATAGGAGGGATCCAGTTCAGCATTTACTTCTTCTTCGAATTCTTATTGTGTATCATCATCTTTATCATTTGTATTAACATTCTCCCCCTCGAATGATGAAACAATTTCTGCCTCGGGCTCAGAATTCTCCCCCTCGATTGGACGTTCATTGGGTGAAGTGGTTGATAAATTCTCCCCTAGAAAGTATAATGGGAAAATTCACTTGGCTTTCTAGAGATAGCAGATACTGGAGGTCCACCTGAACTTGAAGGTTCGCTTTCCATGACTTTAGCAGCTTCATCATTAACCTTATTCAGATTGTCTACTTCGTTGTCAACTGCTTTCGCTTCAGAGAGAATAGCAGACTCTGGTTCATCAAAGAGCTTCACATATTCATCAAATAAGTTGGAGATAGGAATCGTTACTTGACCAGTTTGAGGAAAGATTTCATTCATTGGTTCTTTGTTGTACGTGAGTTTCTTCACGTAGTTATCATCAAACGTTACGTAATACATTTCTTCGATTTTCTTGTAGCGTTTGTTGAGAACCCTAAAGGCTTTTGAAGATAGCGAGTACCAAAGAAAGATTCATTTGTCTTCTTTCACATCAAACTTGTTTCGATTCTCTTTAGAATTGAAGATGAAGCATCTTGAACCAAACACATGGAAAAACTTGACGTTAGGCTTTCGGTTGTTTAGAATCTCATAAGGAGTTATTGCGAAATGCTTATTGAGTAACGACCGATTATGGGTGTAGCAAGCAGTGGCAATAGAATCAACCCAGAAATACAATGGTAACGATGCGAAATTAAGCATGGTTCGGGCTGCTTCACATAACGAGCGATTTCACCTTTCAACAACCCTATTTTGTTGTGGAGTATAAGAAGCGGAGAAATTGTGGGATACTCCCTTTTCAGCAAGAAATTCATCAAACGCTTGGTTTTTGAATTCAAGACCATTGTCACTTTGAACGTTGCGAACCAGCTTTCGCAGTTGAACTTCAATTTGTTTGATAAAATTCTTGAGCTTTGCAGTTACATCTGATTTCTATCTAAGAAAGAACACCCAAGTAAAACGAGAAAAGTCATCAACAATTACTAGTATATACTTACTACCACCAACACTTTCAATAGTAGAAGGACCGCAAAGGTCGGTGTGTAGAAGTTCTAAAGGTTCTATAACTTTCGTGTTTACGATCGTTGGATGACTTTTTCTACTTTGCTTTCCCATTTCACAGGTGGCACATACGTGTTCCTTGTCAAACTTGAGAAGTGGAAGTCCTCGCACATGATCACAAAGAACAAGCTTGTTGATGTCTTTGAAGTTGAGGTACGAGAGCTTTCGGTGCCATAGCCAACTTTCATCAGGATGCGCTTTCGTTAGTAGACATATAGATGGCTTCCCTCGTATTGGATTGAGGTTCAACGGATACATTTCTCCTTTTCTTTGAGATTTCAGCAGAATAGTCTTTGTCTTCTTTTCTATTATTTCTGAACCTTCATCATCAAACGAAACCTTCAGTCCAGTTCCCATCACTAGCTGCGAAACACTTATTAGATTGTGTTGCAAGCCTTCAAAATATGCCACCTTTCTGATTGAGAAATCTCCATTTTTGATCATCCCATAGCTTTTATTATGCCGAAGGAATTGTTACCATACTTAGCACATCTACCATCCTTCAGAGCACGAAACTCCCGAAGCTCTTCCCTTCTCCCTGTCATGTGACGTGAGTAGCCACTATCAATGTACCATTTGTCGTCGAACTGCTCGTCACGTATAACCTGCAAAAATCAAACAAATTTAGGAACCCAAAGCTTCTTGGGTCCATTTGAGCCGTTTACAACAATAGAAGAATCAACTAGGTAAGTTTGTTTTATTAGGGTTGTTTCATCTTTTCTTTTGATTGTAAAAACTTTGATTTTATTATTTTTGACTCTTCAACCTTAGGCTTAGGAATTGGATTTTTATTATTTTATAACTTTTGATTTTCTTTCCTTAGGTTAGAATCCATCTTCTTTTCGTCTCCTGAGACGATTTTCCCTTTTCCCTTGACAACCTTTTTAGAAGTGTGCTTTGAGTAGGAGGAGTGGGTTTTAGAAGCGAAACCTTGCTTTCGGGTTCTTTCGTTTGTAGATGAAGAACTAAAACTTTCCTTTCGGTTGTTGGGTTGAGAACCGAAGCCACTCTTTTGGTTTCTTTCGCTTCTATTTTGGGGACCGAAACTCCCCTTTCGGTTTCTTGACTACATGAATAGCATTGAGTACAAGAAGTAGATTGATTTTTTGATACTCCTTTATCCTTAGCGGTTGAACTCTTGTCTGATCGAACTTAATTTGGGTTTTGGGATTGCCAAAACTATTTCCTTTCAGTGAGATTTTTCTTGTATCTCCTGTTACGTTGTTGTTTCTTTTTAGACACTTGTTTGGGATTTTTATGGATGTTAACCTTCAGTTTCGATCTTTCATTATGAGTTTCACTCTTTAAGGAGGAAGATTCGCTTGTAGCCTTGACTGATTCACTTGGAATCTTTTTGGTGCCACTGGTTGTTGGCATATCAAAGCGTGTAGGCTTGTTAAGTGGTTCTGCCACATATCTGCCTTTAACCCTCCATGATGTTCTCCCAGAAAGACCGATCGTTTCATCGGCATTGTCTATTGGTGCCGACCAGAAAAAATTATCACATCCTTCAACATTATCTTCATTCACTAATGTTGTGAGTTCGACTATTTGCTTCTGTGTAACGTCGGTAACTACATAAACTTGATTTGGCATGGTTTGAACTTTCCGATACACCGTAGCCTTTTCTTTCATAACCTTGGACTTATTTTGGGACAAACGATGGAATTCAACCGAGTTTTCAGAAATGATATTTTTGGTTGATTCGAGTTCGCTCTTGACAAATTTAAAATAGTCTACCTCATCTTCTACAGATATTTCACTCATATCCTCATCCTCATCAAATTCAGAAGTATTTTCAACATTAATTTTGTTTCGAACTTAATTTTGCATTCAACGAGTCAAATTTCTGCATAGTTTCGGTTTTAATTTTCAGTTTATCATTTTCGTCCAATAAATTCTTAAGCATGTCCTTGTGGTCTTTGGACTGGATAAAAGATTCAATTTTGTCAAGACCAATTTTATAGCCAGGAGAGACTTCATCAGACGAGACAACAACTTCACAATTATAAACATCATCATCAATTTTATCCTCCTTTAATTCAAGGAAGGGAAGAATCATACTGTGAATTTTCCTGCTTATTTCACAATCTAGATGCAACTGAGTGATATTGGAATATAAACGCTTAGCAATTGAACAAAAAACGTTTCTCTGTTTTAAAAGCTTCAAATTATCCCTTTGTAAATAAATTGTCTCATCCTTAATTCTAATTAACTCTTTCTCCTTTTGCTCAATCCACATTCGCCTCTCCTCACTCTTCAAAGACACCCTGCTGAGTTGATCAGTTAGGTTAGAATTTGTGACGCGGTTTTGGGTTAAACTACCACTTAAACTAGAAAATTTAGTTTTTAATCTGTTCAATTCCTTTTCATAGTTTGTGACAGGGATTTTTAATGATTCGAGAATAGATGGTACCTTCTTGATCAACTGGTCGCATACATTGATCTGCTCACCAACAGGTTTGGAAGCGAAGCATATGTACTCTCGTTCCTTCGCTTCATTCTGACCTCCATCAGTGGTGTAACCCCTCATCTGTGACACTCCAGCTGTCACCATCAAACACTTTTCTTCAGCCGCATACTCATCTTCTTTTGCCACGAAATCCCTGCCATGTGTAGGCTTTCTCACTTCTTCATCCTCTGAATCCGTAGACCAGACTTCAACACCTCTAAATTCGTCATCTGCAACATTTTCCTGCACAATAAGAACATTCATAGTGTTATTTGCAGCAACTTTCTTCTTCTTAATCTCTTCTAACTTTTGCAAGTAGTATGCTTCATCGTCTTCACTTTCATTCTTCTTTGACATCTTCCTCAACACACAGTCCTTTGGAAAGTGGTTTTTGCCTCCATAAAAGTGACAATTGAATCCTGAGTTACTTGACATCTTGCTTTCTTTCTTCGGTTCTTCTTGTTGGGGAGTGATCTTCAGTTCCTCCTTTGCCTTTTCGGAACTGTAGTTTCCTTGCCAGTTTCTGTTCTTACTTTTGGGATACTTTCTACGTATGAACTTCTTTGGTTTTGAAACCATCAAGGCATATTATTCTTTGGTCAAATCAAATTCAGAGAGATCTAAATCTTCTTCTTTTTCAACTGTACTCTTTCCTTTGGAAATAAGAGCCAAGGAACCCATGCTAGAAGCCACATTCGTTTCTTTAGACACAGCACCTTCATGTGACTCCAGTATCCCTACAAGCTTCACTAAAGAGTAGGCCTTGAATTGTTCATGGGCCTTTACTGTGGATACAACAACCATCCATTCAGATCTTAAGCCATTCATGAATGTGACCTTCTATTCAATAACTTTCCTCTCAATGCCATGCATTATCAATTTGCTAAGAAGATGATTAAAGCGATCAAAGGCTTGAATAAGCTTCCCTTCAGGTTTCTGCTTGAAGTCTCGAAACTCTGAAAGCAATAGAGTCTGAATCGAATGCTCAAGATATTCATCTGTAGAATACAGCTCTTTCAGTCTACCCAAACCACTTCTGTCGTCGTGCATGAGCTAACCAACCGAAAGGTGTCAGGCTGCAAGGCAAACCTGTCATTCTAAGCGCTTTGATATTACATGCAAACTTATCCTTCTCATCTTGAGGAACATCTTTAACATCAACCATATTTTGGTTGTACTCATTTTGAGTCTTTATGATTCTTTCTGTGCCATAGTGAGAAAACAGACCAACGGTGATCACTTCCCATATCAAATACCCATTATCTTCAGACCCGATCACATAGTCTTCAAAGTGATGTGTCCATACTTCGTAATCCTAAGTATAAAGAATGGGAATCCTAGTTGTGGATCCAATGTTGTTGGAAATACTAATAGGGGTTGTGTTGGAATTGTCGTGTGACATTATGATATTATGAAAAACTTGTTCAAGATTAGACTTGTAAACAAAGTTAGGGTTAAATCGAAATCCAAGAACTATGTCAACAACAAAATGACAGCTTCTAACAGAGATCAATATTATCAGAAAACCCTAAAACCTTCTTTGACAAAAGAGATGTGTATAGATTACACAGTCTCCTGCTCTGATACCAATTGATGAGTTAAAAATTCGTTAGATCGATAGATCTTAAACAAGTAAATTAATAAAAACAATAAACACAAGAACAATCAATGAATCAATCTGTATGTCGAATGATTAAAATATAGTCACACCTCAACATAGCTCGATTAAGAACTTCCACTGTAGAGGTGCGCTAGGGTTTACAGAACAATAAATGAGATAATTAAGAAAAGTGTTAATGATAAGAATGCATGCATGCACCTTATATACTAAACCCTACAATCACAAACACGGTTGGACAGGCCCAAACCGTGAATACAAAATATAATAAATAACATAGGCCCATAACGCAACATAATATCTTCAACACATATCATTCAGGGTCTCGCACCCTGAAATACTCACGAATTTCCTGATGTCATCCAGCAGCATATCGTGATACCTCACTTTCTTCATCTCCTCATCTGCTACATACTATGGTACCAGTAAAGCCCTCTCCCGGTACTTGGTACTGATCTCTGCTACAGTCTCTATGGTATAGTGGAGATCCATAAATTCTCACGCCAACTGCTACACCTCGATCGCCGGAGAAAACTCTGCTCGGAACCTGGTCGAGAAATCATCCCATGACATGGTATCAATCGCATCATCACCCAACTCACTACCAATTTCTTCCCCCCAATCACATGCTCGGTCCTTCAACAGGCAGGAAGCATATCTGACCTTCACCTCCTCGGGGCAGAAGCTCGTACTGAACACGTTAGCCATGTCCGCTAACCACCTCTTACTAACAATAGGGTCCTTCTCCCCGTGAAATGCAGGAGCTCCACAAGCACGGAACTCCCGAAAAGAAAGAGAGCAAGCTCCAATGATAGCCATAACCTCCGCACGGAACGTGCCCAAGAGCTCATCCACTATCTCTATAACACATCGAGAAATCTCCGATGAGATTAACTCCCGCAACTACTCGCTAATCGGCTCAAGACCTACACCTGATCCAGAACCCGAACCTGAACCATTTCCCTACGAGCTCATCTCCTAATTGAAAAGCGACAAACCAATAATCAAAACATACTCAGGAATCCACCTCTCATCAGCTTCTTAGATTCTCCAAGATTCTCACCGGTTCAAGTATGGATCTTGTGCTTTCAGTAGTACGGGCCCAATAATACCTTCCACACCTATCCATACTTTCCTCAGTAATCCTCCTAAATCCTCTAAGTCACTTCTTCAAACCATTAAGCATGTACTCACTGAACCATACTACTAACCCACTACAGCATATCCTAGGCTTTCCTAGGTTCCCGAACCCACCCAGTCCTCAGCTGCTGAAGGATTCCCATTAATGTCAACTAGCTACCTCATGAATATAGCCACATGCAACAGAGATCAGATAATCCTTCGAGTAAAAGACTCATCCATAAAACGGTTGGACTCGGACGAGAGTTGCGCAATAGGGTCAAATCCATCACTCTAAGATTATCCAGCCTGTGCCACATATGACTTAGCATATTCACTTAGTAGCTAACTCACATTGCTAAGAGTCCCACAAAGCACAAAGCAGGTAGCATTCAGACAATGGAAAATCTAACCAACATACTCTAATCAAACCATTCTATCCTCTAATCAGGAATTTGTACTAGCATTCAATTCAAAGGCTCATATAATCAGGCATAAGCTAAACAAGTCATCCTACCACTGGCTAATCAGTTCTAGCATGCAAATCTACAAACTCATATAAGCATACAAAGGCATATCTCCTAGATCCTTAGCTCTAATCTAGCATGTGAATCACATAATCATATAATATCACATAACAAACATGTATTGGTATTTTGGGAACCACTTACTTCAGCT